>NW_009186979.1:0-13864 GCF_000690835.1 Fulmarus glacialis | reverse complement strand
CAGTGAGCAAGCGGCTGTGTGGTGTTTGGTGTTAAACCACAACACAGGCAAAGGACTTCGACGTCCAGACATTAAACATACCCTGCTTCCTCCAGGGAAATTATTTTTATACAATGCCCAAGCACTGAGCACACCACCTGCAGCACCGTGAGGGTCAGGGGGAGGTAATGGTTGTGGTGGGAGGTCAAGAGGGGGTTGTGTGTCATTAAGAAAAGCCACTGAACTGCCAGCTGCGGTATTGTATATCTCCAGTTTAGCGAAAACATGTTTTTATAGAAAAAGCTGAGGCAGTTTTCACAGCCATTCCCCAGTCTGCACGCCCTTAATTCAGCGTGGCACAAAAGTAGATGTCAACTTGCTTTAGAGCTAGGGAGGTTTGACTCCATTTCCAAGGTCTCCCTGATACCTGTTTCTGAAATCCTTTGTCTGGGATTTTATTGCATGAAATCTCTACATATGCTGTCTCCCTAGTCACCACCAATCTGCGGAGTGCTTCCCATGGACAAGAAGCTGCGTCTACAGCAGGGTGGTGTCAAATGCAGAGCTTCAGGTACGACGCGTGGACAGCAACAGTGTGTCCATGGAAAAGGAAGCTGGTGAAAGGTCTGGAGCACAAGTCTGATGAGAGGCGGCTGAAGGAACTGGGACTGTTTAGCCTGGAGAAGAGGAGGCTGAGGGGAGACCTCATCGCGCTCTACAACTACCTGGAAGGAGGTTGTAGCCAGGTGGGGGTCGGTCTCTTCTCCCAAGTAACTAGTGATAAGATGAGAGGAAATGGCCTCAAGTTGCTCCAGGGGAGGTTTAGATTGGAAACTAGGAAAAACTTCTTTACTGCAAGAGTGGTCAGGCCTTGGAACAGGCTGCCCAGGGAAGTGGTGGAGTCACCATCCCTGGAGGTATTTAAAAGACGTGTAGATGAGGCACTTAGGGACATGGTTTAGTGGGCATGGTGGTGTTGGGTTGACGGTTGGACTCCATGATCTTAGAGGTCTTTTCCCACCTTAATGATTCTATGATTCTATGAAAAGGAGCTGCGACTGGGAGAAGGACTGCTGTTGTCTAGCTGTGCTAGAAAGCGTGGTAGTCAGGCAGCTAGCAGCAAAACAGCCGTGACCATTCCTTAAAAGTGAATTAAAACTTGACAACCTACAAACGGACAAACATTTTAGGAACACAGTTTCTCATTAGACAGGCTGAGGGCTCCTGTCTCCAGCAATGCTGAGCATAAAGTGAAGTTAAGACTTAGGTTAAAGCTTGAAACATAAGGTTTTATCTCTTTTCCAGTCCTGCTTCCTATTTTTCCTTCTTGCTGTTACTTGTTTAACTGCCCTGTTTGACACTTCAGAGTGCATTGGATGAAGGCAGGCAGGGACGGCAGAGGAGATTTTAAATTATCTGTGCAGGTGGGCAACAGAGCCCTAGAAAGGCCAAAATTCCCATATGAGGAAACTTGGGTTTGCAGGAAGTTGACCTAGATCTGACAGTAGAAAACGATCCCAAAATAAAAGCAAAGAAACGCCAGCTTTAATGTTTGCAGATGTCGTTCGTTCCTCACTGCTTGGCTACAGCTGAGAGCAGACACCCAGCCTGCCGACGGCTCAGCAGCCTGCAGATCGCTCGCGCCGGCTCCTCGGCACTGCAGAGAGCAGGGCTGAGCTGAGCAGACCCTGCCCGCGGCGTGGAGGTGCCACGGCTTGTGCCACATTAGACAGGCATTTCTGCCTGCAGAAGATCCGGGATCAGAACCTTGCCACGCCAGGTTTATGTGAACAACCGTAATGCGACAAAAACATGAAAATATGAAGTCTTTGGACTTGAGATGGCTCATGAAGGTTGGAGAATGGCAGCAACTAAATCTATACATTAGTGCCAATTTACTTTATCCTCATATATCTCCTTTCTGAATGTGGTTTGTGCCAAGTCGCAGCTCCTTCGGTGAGGCCAGTGTGTGAAGCAAATTTGACGCCCCAGGAACAGCCAGTTAAAAGAATACGGCCTTACACAGGGAGCTTAGCTTGGTGATTTGCTGAATTATTGTTATGATTATTTGGAAAATCTGATAATGACTTAGTTTAAAATGCATCAAACGTTCTTGGAGCTTGCTAACTGATTGTTGCAAAAATAATCATTATGGTACATTATGCTGAAGTGTTTGTTTTATACTAATTGTTCTGACCTTCTTCATCTGTATTTGATGAGATTTCTATGCATAATTAAAAGGCCCTCCAGGAAAAAAAAAAAAAGTAGTCAGCAAACTAATCTATAGGACAAGTAAATGCAGATCGTTCCTATCACCTTAATTCATTTAAAATTCAGTCTTCCTTTTTCTTTAAGATTTTTCCTTCATCAGTGCTTAGTATGAGCTAATTATAAGCCACTTTAGCCTCTTATTAAGATGCATGCAGACTTTTTTCCCCCCATTGTGAAGCCTAAGTTTTTCATTTCCTTATATTTTAAGGAGGCCAGATGCTTCTTTAGGAAACACAGAGCAGTGTGTGGAGGCTGTGTCCTCTGCGCTGTACCCTGCACACCTCGTGAGCCCGCCGGGTAGAAGCAGGGTGCCAGCTGGACATCCCTCTTATTTCTGGGGCACGGGAATGAGCCTAGAGGAAAATATTTTGTTTAGGCTCTGTTAAAATAACAGTGCTGCTTATATTGAGGGGAAATTTAATTTGAAATAAGTTAACCATCTCATGCCTTCAAGATGGGAGTTCAAGTCTGGCATCTCAAAGCTCTTGAGAGATTTGGGTTCCCGTTCTCCAGGAAAAGCCACTCACATGTGGAGCGTCACCAGAGCAAGCGAGTAGGCTTGAGGCTCTTTACATCACAAAATCCTCTTGGAAGCTGCTTTGCCTTCATCTGCATCCCACTGAATTTCTGGAAATTATTTCACCAGCTTATTGGTAGTTTGACTGGATCCTGATTATTATTTTTTTTTAATTTCAATTCAAAGAATATAGATATCTGCAGTGGTGATTTCACCACCACTAATGTGGCTACTGTTCCTTGCAATAAAGAGAGGAGTTTGGGGGATTTTTTTCTTTTTTGCCTTTGCCTTACCAGCTTTAACCAGGAGCCAGCACAAACAGTGGAGGAGTCCTGAGACTCTGAGAGCTCTGGACTTTATTGAGAATTTCAGTCTGTACTTTCAATTAAGTAAACTATCACTGTAGTGCTAGTTTCTGTACTGTCAATTAAGCAAACTACCACCGAAGTGAACGGTAATTTAGCTAATTTGAACTCTTAAAACATGGCTATTTGCCGGCATCAAATCTACACGGATAGATGCTTCTAACCCCAAGTAATCTAGGTGTTTCGGTTGTGCCATTCTGTCTAGGTGGTTAAAAACCCAAACTGATTTGTTGCCCCGTGTTAATCAGCAGGTAATTGCACCAGCTGTTTGGCAGCCTCAGCAAAGGGGACTCCTGTGGACAGAAATGACATGTTATGGGGGGAAAAAACCCAGTTAAAATTGACATGAATATACTCTGTCGGTTCCTTTCTTTCTCTTACAGTCAGATATCGCAGTGTCTTTGGGGTGAGTAGTGTTTTATCTTCTCTCTGTAAAGTGCCCGTTGTAGACACTAAAGAAAAGGTGCAATAAATTTCTGGTACGCTGTTAATGAATGGTTAGGGAATAAAAAAGCTGGTTTGAGATGGAGACCTGAGTAAGGACTGAATCCTGGTAGGACTTTGAGTTTGCTGAGGAGCTTGTAGAGCTCAGCCCTAAATAGCTGTACTCATATCCCTGAATGAAAGCTAAGTGCTGAGCCCCTATTTAAATAATAAATGCTGTGTGTGACAAATTTCATCTCCGTAACTGAAAATGCACATAAGCACACACATTTCTAAACAAGACCAGGATGTTTTCCAGGGTGTTATAAATGCATATGACATCTACTGTGTTCACTAAAGAGAATTAAAGGAGATAAAACTTAAAAAGACAAGAACCGAAGCTAAGCGCTGAGTGTTCAGAGTCAAGTGTCCAACAAAACAGTTCCCATGTGCCTGCATAACAAGATTTGCATCTCTTTAGTGTTCTTTTCTACTACAACCTTGACATTTTAAATTGGTCAATAGATGTAAAATTGCATCGATTCATTAATTTTTAAAAGCAAACTTTGAAAAGCAACCGAGATGCATTTCAAAGAAAGACGCATAGTTAGAAAGGTTAATTGTTGTTTCAAGTCGCTTGGTAAAATCAATAGGACTTGGAGCTCTAACGCTTTCTGTGCTGGGTTTTTGTGGAGAAGCAGCTAACGACTATAACTCTCCCTGCTGGAGCCCAGGAGTTTTGTGCCTCATGAAAACGAAGCAGTGGCTATCTAGGGACTCCAGGCTCGGTCTTTGAGCAGGTTAGCTGGTTCAAGCTCCTTGGAAATTACAGAAAATAAAGGAAATGTTATTTTTGCAAAGGACAGACTAGGTTACTAGGAGCCTTTGGTTACATGTGTGCATGTGTACCACCCAGAAGCTTTTTTAAAAAACATTGGTGAAAGTTACAGAGACAGTCCCTCGGGAAGCAGGGGCAGAATTAAGGGGTTTTATTCTTTCCTCTTGAGGGACATGCATTGTGGCCCAGCATGTAAGGACATGGTCCCTTTTTCCTCTACCGAGGACCCTTTGAAGGGTAGAGAAGAAACCAGAGCATCTGTGCTCTGGTTTACTACATGCTGTTTACACAGTTCGTGGCTTCAGCGTTCATCTGCTGGGCAGAATTCAAATGTGACTCTAGATGGGAAAAGGGTCACAATTTCTTGGGGGTGGAAGGGTTTGAGCGCTCGCTACAGGATCAAAGTGCTTCGTAGATGTGTTTTTTGCATAAACTCTGAGGTGAGAAAACAAACATTCTCTCTCTCCTTTGCCCGTGAAAAAAATGGAGACTCAAAGAGATCAAATGAAAAGCATCCCCTAATTTTGGGTGCTGTGTTTGAGATGCCTCGGCCCTGGTTTCGTAAAGAGTTTAGCGCCCATGCTCAGGGCACAGCTCCCGCTGGTCCCTCTCCTCCCTTTCCCCAGCCCCTGGCTTGCCCCGGCCACTGCCAGCACGATCCTGCCGTGCGCTTATTGCCGTCTCCAGCCTGCCTCGTGGGAGCGTAAATGTGGTAACAGCTTTGAGGTTGACTTAATAGATTTAAATGATAAAACACAATGGGAGTTTTGTTAAGAACACGAGTGCGTAGCTCTGAAAAGATGAAGCTATATAAAATTAATGTTGGCGAGACAGGAAGCAGAGATTTTGAGACACTTCTGGCACTTCCAGCATGCAGAAGTTCAAAGCACCCTCATCAGGGCTGTTCTTTTGTCACCACCCCCACCAAGCAGCCATCCTTCGAGTGTCCTGATCCCGGAGCTTGTCAGCTGAGTAGTTCCTTCCTGAGCATCACCTTAACCATGCATCTCATCGGTTCCCACCCCCTCCCCCTGTGCTGATCTTATTTAGATGGAACAATGTAAAAGCAAAAGCTCCGTTTGTCTGAGCTAATCCAATGGATCGGAATTATTTAACATCCTTGTGTTCTTGCTCTGTGCTGAGTACATGTAATACATTCAGTAAATTTTTATATGTATATATCTGCATATGCACAAGGATACACTGATGAAAGTTCATTAATGCCAGACTGAATTCAAATCGTTGCTAATGCCCGTTGAAACCTTACATATAACTTTTAATTAGATATTGCTGATTAAATCTAGTTTTAGTGTTCCTGGCTTTATCCCTTTTTCCGTGGGATTTAGCAGTAATTTGTATTTTAATAGCCAAATACTGTCCTTTTTTACAGCTCTATAAGCCTACTCTCAGATTTTTTCCCTCTCCCCTTGATGGTAAGAAAAATTCCACAGAATTTTGACAATTCAGGCATTACTCTGGATTTTTTACTCCTTATCCAGTATCTAAACTTCCCCCAGGCATGCTCTTGGGAAGATGGAGCCTTCAGAGTAATAGCAAATCTTACCTGTATGAGCAAATAGGTTGATGCAGTGATACAGAGAGACACGAATTAAAACTGTTTACTAACCTGGCATCCAATGCTTTACATCACAGCAAGCTTCCAGCTCCTGCCTGCCAAAGAAGAGCAAAAAGCACAGTCTCATGATCTTAGAGCTCCTTCAACTACAGCCGATGTTCACTAGGTGTGCTTTGGATGCCACTGGCCCTATATACAGACTCAAAATGGACTAGGGGTTGGATCTGATCTGAGCATGGATGGAGGGCAACTTTTCTGGTGAAGATTCAGTTCAAAAGTGAGACATAATGTGACTTTTCTGTTGTGGAGTATTTGAATTATCCAGAAGACTTTTGCTGGGATACGATGCCAGAGGAAGCCAGAGGGGAGCTAGGGGAACCAAGAGAGCTCTTACCCAAAACCATCACAGTGATGGACCTTTGTTCTGGGGTAAGAAGCACTTCCCAGACCTGGGAGCACACGTACCCCGTGGCTCTCATGCCTCCAGGACTGTGTCACCCCTGCCACCAAGCCACCCGTGTGGTTAGTAGACAGAAAATAAATACTGGTCTTTATAATGCCAGCTGAGGACCCATGTCAATGGATGTTTGCCAGTGCTGCCGTATGAGAGTGCAGTCCTGATCTTTTGTGTAGATGGTCAACCGAGTTTTCACAAAGTGAGGCTGTGCTGCTTCTTTGAGCTTTACTTTAAGTTATCCAGTTCTGGTAAGCTCCCACTGCCGTGTGCCAGGCTGGCCAAATTTGTGGTGTCCGACACCACCAGACAGAGCCAAGAAAGACTGCAGGCCTGGATCCTTCCCAAGGCTGTACAGGGTACGGAGGAAAAATCCCTCTCGTTTTTTTTTCTGCCTTTGGTTCCTGCAGCCAGGAGCAGCTGGCTTTGCTCTGCAGCATGAGCATCCCCGGCAGCCCCGGCTGCTCAGGGTTTGAACGGGGTGGCTGTGCTTTACGTGTTCCTGCCTCCGAGCCGATACCCCGGCTTCCTCGTGCCCCAGCCTTCCCTCTTCACCTGTGTCTTTGCTCTTGCTTTTCCTGGGTGACGTTATCTTCCATGACACAAACAAGTTATTTCTAGACATCAAACATTACAGTGTTGGGGGCCAAAACTCAAACAAACTCCTGTGACATTTTACAAGTTTCAGTTCAGTGACTGTGGTCGAAGAGATGAAAGAGGTATTTTTATAAAATAGGAGAAACAAAGGAGTGGTACCCCTACTGATTAGGATGGAGCACAAGCTGTTTCTGTCTGTGACCCTTTTGATGTTTGTTTCCACATGGGTTCCAATTTTTTGTTTTAGTCCTCTATAAATAAAGCATGACTTTTAGAGAAACAATAATGCAAAAAAACCCAACCCAAACAACAAGAAGAACAAGCTTTAGAGAAAGGCAGAGGGCTCCAGGGACCTAGGAAAACAGGGAAACAATCTGAAAATCAAAGGCTGAATTTTATCTGTCCTATTTCCACAGCAGAAGTCAATAAATTGTAAGCATGTGGATTGATGGTCAAAAGCTATGGTGTCCATCTCAGCAATGGAGAAGCTTCGTGCTCAGAGAGAGAGCTCATTTAGTTGGTAAGTGGGAGTTTTGTACCTATGGGCAATAATTAATCACTTCCCAGTTTGGTTTGGTTCCTCAGTCAAACTCTGTAGGGGCTTGAATGGAGCTTGCCCACCTTCTTTGACTTCACAAATTTAGGGTTTCTAAATTTGTGTTAGGATTTCTGTGTTGCAGGCTTTTTGCAGGTTCTGCTGGAGAAGGAAAGGGTGAAATGGATAGCTGCAAAAGTTTATTTCAGTTTCACTATTTTGTGGTGGTGTTCACTGAGACGCAGAGGAGAGTTTCCATCCAGGCAAGCTTTCAGATTCAGGGAGAGACTTCTTCAACTTAACAGAAACCAGTTCTGCAGAGCTGCTCTAAAGCAAAGCCATAGCTTGGAAGGATGTTTCTTAACACAGTTTGCCCATGCTCATGGATCTTGGCCTCAGCAGCACTCAGCGATTTCTACTGTACGCACATTAACTGATTTAGCTAGAAGACGTCTTTTAAAGAACCTTGAACTGTGAATTAGGGGAGATTTAACTGGAAGGATGGAGAGACTTGTAGCCAAAAGGTATAAAACCCCTAAGAGTCTCCAAGGTAAATGCTATGTCTATTTGATCGTGGGTAACAGAAGTATATGCCATCTGCTGTGATTTTTGAGAGAGGGCCAGTTTTGGTCCTTAACTCCAGGAGAGGTGGTTTTACGTTTTATTTTCTACTTTTATTTTCTTGTGTCCAGGCTCATAGCTCCTATTAGCTTGTGAGGAAGGCAAAGAGAAGTGATACACTCACCAGAGCAGACACTCGCAGTTTCAAACCCCAAGTCCAAGGGGGGTGAGATGAGCAGCTCTCAGACCTTTCCTACATCAGTGTCAGGGAACAGCATGGGCCGGCTGCTCCCTAAAGGATGGGGAGCCAAGTGCAGTATGGTGGGCAGGGTGGGGAGCTCAGCAGCCGGAGCCCATCCCACCATGGTATGGGGCAGGTGAGCAGAGTGGTGACAGCGACCGCTCCTATTGACAGTCTGGTGATCATCAGGCAAGGACAAGGCAACGAGTGAGGTTTAACCAAGAATTCAAACCATCAGACAAGTTTGTGGTGATGGGGCAGGTCCAAGGTCAAGCTGGGAAGTCAGACTGCAGGCCAAGGGCTGGAGCACCATGGTCCATAGTTGGGCATGAGCATGGGCATAGCTGATCAGGGGCCATTAAAGCATATTAGTGCTCCTAGGGCCCTGACAATAATGAAATGCATCATGGATCTAATCTACCATTGCCATGTGATCTGGACTTCATCCTTTTGTCTTACTCTCCTTTAAAATAGCAGCAGGGCAGATCCTTCTGTCTTTCCTTATTTCTGTCCCTTGGGTTTGCCGTATATTTTTGCCTGGACTATTTTCATGCCTTGGATGATGCAGTGTGCTGTCACTGCCAGAACAGATCTGCTCTGTTCCTGGTTATGGTCTCCCTGGGTTACCTTTCTGCTGATTTTCTGCCTCTTGTCTCTCCCTGTAGCTCCCCAGCTTTCCTTCTCTCTTTGCTGGTCCCTCTGGTTCACGTGTCTCCAATACACTGTATTTTTCTTTCTTGCTCTCTTCACTTCTGCTCTCATGCAGCCTCACTCCGTTGACTCTCAGCACACTCCTGCCTTCCCCCTTTGCCTTTCAAGCACAAACAGAAAGGTGGGATTTCCTGAGGGCAGGTCAGGTGGGCTTCTCTGAAGCTAAAATAGCTAAGATTGGACACAGTGTCTTACTGCTGCCTCGGACTGAAGTTGGTACCAATGCAGCCATAAGTAATTCAAAGTTAATCCAAGGCAGGATGCTAACTTTGATAAGTCCCAGGTCAGGGCTGGCCTTGAAAACCCTTTTTCGTTTGGTATCGCTGCGTATAGCAGGGTTAATTATTCACTCACTGCAAAACTGAGCTGAGGTGCAGTACTGCATGAGTTTGGGTTTGGGCGGGGGAGAGAACAGTGGAGAATTTTAAAAGTTGCTCTAGGCAATGTCACTGTGAAGTAAATGTAGCTGAAAGTGAAACAGAAAACAAGACGGGACTTTGCCACTGCACACATCTGGTGTCATTTTTTTTCCTGGCGTTCCCAGCCTGCACATTGTGCATTTTCGCTTACAGCTCATTAAAGAAGCACCTGAACACTGTCCCTGTCCAAATCCTCTTATGTGCCGATCCAAAATGCACAGCTGCGAGAGAGGTGTTTGTTTCCCTCCTCCCTTCTAAGAAGTTTTAATAAGCAACTTGAAATTGAGTTCCTACTGCAATTCTCTGAATTTAAGCGATCTTAGTTATGTTCAGGAAAGAAAAATCACTAATGTGGTTTGACCACAGCATTTCATCAGTTTGTATCAAGTAATTCCCAGCATTTCCACTATAATTACATGGGTTTTTTTAAAAACTAGTTGATTTTGATAGATGAGTATATATGCACAGACCTGTAAGCTATCTCATTCCTCTTTAAAACAAAGGGATATTTATATTCACATATGACTGACATGTCTCCAAGTTGAAAAATACGCTGAGCTTTCTTGTTGTCTACAGTTATATTCCTTTGGGAAACAGGTCGGGGAGAAGTGCGAACTCATTAGATGCCTTTGAGGCTTGTAAATGTTTTCTAAGGCACGTGTTGCTGAAACAAGAACAAAGTAACAGGTAGGAAAATGTGATATTTCACTCCTAGATATATATTGGTTCAGAAAATAATGATTTCACTAGTGATGTCATATTATCAGACAGTTAGCACTGGTCAACGTGGCATCATTGCTGAAAGTTTGTTTTAAAAAATAACTTTTTTCTGCAAATATTCTACGTGGCATCAAATCTGGAAGTTTGTGAAGTAGGCACAAGAGGATTTTTGGAAAAAAAAAGCCTGAAAGAAATCGGTTTTTTCCACAAACAGGCTGTCTCTAAAGCAATTCTGTCCTGGTTAATTCATGAACATTTCAGTTAAATTGGTCTGTGAAGTAATAGCAGCCGAAGGATTTTTATTTTCTGTCGTTTTTGTGTATTTGAAGTACGAGTAGTTATGCTGTCCTGGGAATGAAGAATCTGTCTTTTTTACTGTGCTATTAATCATCTTGCAATGATATTTCTAGAGACAACAAAGAACAGAATCACTGAATCTGCTTAGCTGAAATGGTAGTATTGTGGTCTCTATTTTGGTGAACAGAATTTCCCGCTACATATCTGGGCTTGTACAGTACTGGAAAAAAAGGTTTTTTGTAGACTTCAGCAAAGAAATTTTCCAAAAGCACTTGAATATCAGATTTGATTTTGATGATGTGTAGGTGGCAATGTCTTTTATATACCTGCATCAGAGAAAAATGGCTTTTTTTGTGTGTCAAAGAGGTGAATAAGCCATTTCACTTTGCCTACAGTCATGTGGGGGAAAATTAATGACATTTGATCAGGAGACTTGGGTAATAGTGTCCAGAAGGCAAAGCCCTTTGAAAGCAGTGAAGCAAGTTTTCAAACTCTGGGTCTGTCCTCTTCTTTTAATCTTCATGGGGCTGACGGGGAGATGTGAACAGATCTAACGCTCCTGACAGTCCCCCTCTCCGGAGTGAGGGGTCGAGGCTGCTCTGCAGCACAGTCCCCGTATAGCAGCGTTGTGCTCATGCATTGGGGGGATGTGTCTGAGAAGAAGATTTGGGAGGGGATGAAGGCTGAAGGGCTGTCATTCTTCACATGTCCTTATTCTTCCATGAGTCCAGACGCTTGCAAATGAAGAAGTAACAGAAACGTGTCTTCACTAACCTCAGTTTCTTATGGAAATCAACTCTATCAGTCTGCAGCCCAGCAAGCAAAGCAGCATGCGAATGGACACCCCAGACCAGCAGAATTAATGCTGGGCATTGCACATCACTTGAGCACAACGCTGCAGGGATTAATACCGGGTATTGCACAGCGCTGCATGCATTAATACTGGACATTGCACATCACTTGAGCACAACGCTGCAGGGATTAATACCGGGTATTGCACAGCGCTGCATGCATTAATACTGGACATTGCACATCACTTGAGCACAACGCTGCATGCACTGCAGCCGTACCTTGCAGACAGGGCCATCCCCACTGCCCCTTCTGAATGTGCAGAAGGAGCTGTAGGAAGGGGGTTTTTTGTCTCCTGGAGGTGGGTATAGCTGGGGAAGAGCATGCCAGCATCCCCACCATCGGGGCTGCGAAGCTGTGCTCTGCAGGAGCTCTGTCACTGGGGAGGTGTCTACATGCGGTCACTGGGGGTGTTTTGGAGGAATGACTTTCACTGGTTAAAACACAGGAACAGGCTACTGTAAGGTTGTTTTTGGCTCCCTGACCTGATGCTACACTGACATCCCTTTAGACCTCCATGAGCATTTAAATGGTCCTTAAAGCGACTGAAACTGCATAAACCTATAATATATACCTCCTTCGTGCTGCTAAAGTTGCGTAAAGCAACTTTGATGTAACTGGCTGCTAAGCAGCTTGATTGAATTGTTGAGGCTAAATGGATCGGCACACATCAGCTAGGCCTCAAGAGCTGCTCGTGGGTGCGCCTTTCACCACGGAGTAATTCGACTTGTTTAAACCCACTTTGCTGAGCCTGAGGGAGGTTGAATTAGTCCGTTTGTTGCTGCCTAGATGCGCACCCATACGGACAGCTATTCTGGCTCAGCTGACATACGGCATCATGTTGAACCCGACCCCGTGGCTGAGCTCCAAGAACGAGTAGCACTGCATCCAAGCTGGCTATCATGGCGAGGTTAATATCTGGGGCCTTTTCCTTCTCTGCAAAATTCAATCATCAGCTGTTTATGTTCGTAGCCACATGCACTAAAAAATAGTTTATGGCAGCGCTGTAAGAAGGAAACGTGGAGAAAGGCCACCACAGTAAACACCCTTCAACACCCATTACCATGAAGAGCACTAAAGCCTAAATGACAGCCTAAAAAGAAAGAAGTGTCATCTTTGATTCATGCCACTGCTGAATTAAGCAATATAATCACTGACAAATCAATCATTACCAGCCATAAACAACCGGTTCGTTAGTCGGCCTTCCTAAGGCAAAGCCGTGAACCATTAATGTGTTACACGTTGGGCTGTTAACAGCAATAAGAATCAGCTCAACACTGTCAGGAGAATTACCAATAATAAAGACCAATTTCTAACATTATGAGATGTAAAGCAGAATCAGAATCAATCAGAATAAATCAAGAGTAATTCTTCCAAGCACAAAGAAATCACTATATTGTAAATATTGTTTTGGGAAATATGAGATTCTGGTGGAACATTTTAAACTGCTCAAACAGTATTTTTAGGGGAATATCCTGAAGTAAGCAGAAGTGTCAGCACTTTAAAATTACCACTTTATTGGAAAGGGCACAGACCTTTCTTGAAGGGCTAAATGCTATGTTTTAGTAGGACTAACAACTTTCTTAAAGAAACAGGGAAGTTTAGGGCCATTTTTCTTTCACTTGATTCAGTACCATTATGAGTGATTTTACATTAAAAAACCTACCTCTACTGTAGTTTTTTTAGAGAGCATCCTTTGCTGGATATTCACTTAAATCAGAGTAGCATTATCTAGGACAAAATAGATTCTTTTTATTAAAGCAAGATGGAACCTATTTGTGGAAAAGCTGAAGATTTCCAACAATGACTCTCATTCTGATTGCTGAGCTTCTAGGCTACAGATAACTACACACCCACAAGATGGGCCTTGGACAAGCCAAAGACAACGCCAGGATTTTACCTTATCCATTGTAAACAGTTTTAATTTCTTGATGGAAGTGCTTGTGTCTTACTTCTTATATTCAGCTCCTGGACAAACTCAAACACAAAAAGGAAGCCTACAGAGGACGAGTAGCCTGGAAGGAATAGAGATAAATTGTCCAAGCAGTCAGGGATCAGGTTAGGAAAGCTAAAGCCCTGATAGAATTAAATCTGGCCAGGGACATCAAGGACAACAAGAAAAGCTTCTATAGGTACGTCGGGGATAAAAGGAAGACTAGGGAAAATATGGGCCGTCTCCGGAAGGAAATGGGAGACTGGTTACCCGGAATACGGAGAAGGCGGAGGTACTCAATGACTTTTTTGCCTCGTCCTTCACCGACAAGTGCTTGAGCCTCACTGCCCAAGCTGCAGAAGGCAAAGGCAGGGACTGGGAGAATGAAGAGCTGCCCACTGTAGGACAAGACCAGGGTCAAGACCATCTAAAGAACCTGAAGGTGCACAAGTCCATGGGACCTGATGAAATCCATCCGCGGGTCCTGAAGGAACTGGCGGATGAAGTTGCTAAGCCACTACCCATCGTATTTGAGAAGTCGCGGCAGGCTGGTGAAGTTCTCAGTGACTGGAAAAGGG
>NW_009186978.1:34589-35797 GCF_000690835.1 Fulmarus glacialis | reverse complement strand
TAAATATATAAAAGAGAGGTTTTTCAAAAGCATAAATTTACGTTTGCACCCAGATTCTGTTCATTGGATGTCCAGTTGCCTTCTCTACCTCTAAAATTGTCCTCTTGTACAGGGAAGTTGTATGAGTGATTCAGTTTTGTCATGTGAAATGTTTTTGGTTTATCATGATGACAGCAAGTACTGAACATAGGTCTTCATGCACTGTAAAAGATAAAACTAAGTTTATCTGGAAAGGTGGAGCACTGTGCACCCAGATGATCCCAAATAAAAGTAAATAGGTTGAGGACTCTTAGAGACCTACTGCCATTTCTAACTCACCCTCAAATCCCAGAAATTCAAAATGTTATCGGCAACGTCTGAGCTTGCATTAACCCATTGCTTGCCCCAGATCTTCCCATTAGATCCTGCTATGACAACATCTTTGCTTTTCTCTGTTTTTCTCTAGTTTTTGGGATCTTGTGATCTGCCACCGTATGAAGATGTTGATAGGCAGCTTACAGGGGCAGCTGTGGTAAAATGGTAAAATTGTAAAATAAGTTTGTGGTAAAATGACATCTATTGTTTCTTCTCCAACCCTGTGGCTGTTGTCCTTTCAGGAATGAAATTATGCTTGACAATTTATTATTGAAAAATTCATAGGGGCTATTACTCCTCCTTCTGTTGTAGTCTAAGTATCTGCAAATAGATTGATTATTTCTTCCAGAAGTTTTCACTGCAAATTGGGCAAGCTTGTCTATATTCCCAAATATTCCTTGAGTTCTTGAAGAAAATTCTGAATTGTCTGCTTTGAATAGTTGCTTAAGTAATTGAGGATAAATTTCAGCTGATTTCTAAGCATCTTATTTTTCTAACTTGGTTTTTGCCTTTGTCCTGTTTAAAGACTTATCTCTCTCTTTCTTCATAACTGCCCTAACTGGATGATCACTGATCCTTTTTTAAAAAAGACAAAAGCAAAAAATGCCTAAACATTCAAACTCTCTCGGGTCTCACTTTTAACTAGTCTTTCTTCCAACTGTTTAGGTGTGCTGGTTTTGGCTGGGATAGAGTTAATTTTCTTCACAGTAGCTAGTATGGGGCTATGATTTGGATTTGTGCTGAAAACAGTGTTGATAACACAGGGATGTTTTCGTTCCTGCTGAGCAGGGCTTACACAGAGTCAAAGCCTTTTCTGCTCCTCACCCCACCCCACCAGCGAGGAGGCTGGGGGG
>NW_009186978.1:7633-34577 GCF_000690835.1 Fulmarus glacialis | reverse complement strand
AGCTGACCCCAACTGACCAAAGGGATATTCCATACCATATGACGTCATGCTCAGCATATAAAGCTGGGGGAAGAAGAAGGAAGGGGGGGATGTTTGGAGTGATAGCATTTGTCTTCCCAAGTCACCGTTACGTGTGATGGAGCCCTGCTTTCCTGGAGATGGCTGAACACCTGCCTGCTGATGGGAAGGAGTGAATGAATTCCTTGTTTTGCTTTGCTTGCATGCGCGGCTTTTGCTTTACCTGTTAAACTCAACCCTTTATCTCTTTATCTCAACCCAGGAGTTTTCTCACTTTTACTTTTCCGATTCTTTCCCCCATCCCACGGTGGGGGGGTGTGAGCGAGCAGCTGGGTGGGGCTTTTTTGCTGGCTGGAGTTAAACCACAACATTAGGAAACAAATTTATTGCTTGGTTTTCTATTCTCATCAAATATTTTCTTGCTGTCTTTCCTAATCCTTGCTAGTTACAGTCCATTTTACATCTTGCCCTTCTGACTTTGTCCCTAAATTTTACCTAACATTTATAAATTTGTAGGACTTAAGTTTTTAGAACCACAGTAACCTGACTCAGCTTCCACTGAATGTTGATTACTTGAGTTTCATATCATCAAAAGGCTCTTAAGTACCAAGGTTTATTTGCTACGCTCACTATCACTCCTTTTTTTCACTGTGCTCTTAATATTTTTTCTTAAAATAGCAGCTACCACTTCTGAATTAACTGTTACTTTAAAACTTGCTCCCTGTGTGATTTTCCACATCACCTGTGAACGCACAGCAGATTGGTTTTGAAGTTCATGTTACTTATTCTTCTGAACCTCCTCATTCCCTTCCAGCACAAAATCATAAACTTTGCCACTACACTATATGGTCATTCAAGGGCAAGTTGTGTTTCATTCTCCCATTTTCAGGCCATTTTTCCTTACTGGTCAGAATAAATTCTGGAATTATATAACTCATACTTGCTTTTTACATAATGCCCACCAAAAAGATTCATGAATATTTGGATGGTCAGTTTGGATGGGATCTACTTCAATAAAAAGACATCATGCCAAATTTTCTATAATCAGTGAAAAGAAATACACACTTTTATAGCACAATGGTCATCTGACCTGTGTAAAATGTCTACTTTAGGGCAAGGTAAATTGTACTCCAGAAGTGACTACATCTGTCTGTTAGCTACATAGGGAGCCTAAAGGGTTATATGCCCTGCGCTTCCCAATATTAACAAAGCCTGAATTTAGATTAAGCCACTATTTGCTCCTAAGGAGCTTAATCTACCTGCCCTTCTAGCTGGTGTTATCTTATTAACACATGACAGCACCTGTGCTTTCAGCTCCCTTTCTTTCCAGAGATTTTATTTTTACAGATCTAGCACAAATATCATCTACCATACAGTATTTATCATTTGGATAAGTTTGGCAACACATTCTCCCTTGATTTTCAAACAAGTTCTACTTCTTTAAAACAGTCCAATCATGTGAATTGATCTACCCATTTAAGTCACTGCACTGATTATACACTAACATTCCCAATATATAACATACAATGCTCTATACGTGACTACAAAGCAAGATTATATAGTTATATTTTTCCTATGGCCTAGTTAGGATTAATGTTAAAAACATAAAGGGAGTCTTTATGGACAAGTGCAGCTAAAGGCCACAGAATTTTATAGACTTTCCTACGCCAGAGGACAGAGTCATATATCATCCACACCATCACAGGGAAGTAAGCATTCTAAGGATATGGTCAGTGCCTCTGCAAATAAGTCTTGTAAGGCAAAGGGAGTATCTGCTATAATCCTAACGCTATCACACAAGAGTGATACTCCATGGAGAAAAGACTCCGTACCCTACAGAGATGATTCAAACATTTTCCAAGCCAGTTGTAATTTGGAAAAAAAAAAATCTGAGAAGCAAAACCAAATGATATTTGCCATTTTTCTTAGTTTTGTAACTAGGTAACAAAATGCACTCTTTGCCCTGAGTAGTTTTACTGCTTTTACCATGAGCAAAAAACTGAATTAGAAAGCTGAACCAAATTTAAATTAGAAAGCTCTGCACCAAAGTAAGTCAATCTGAAGGTCAATTCTAACTGTAGCAAATATAAAGCATAAATATTTGCTATAAATAAGCACAGAGTCCTTACACTCTATCCTGCTCTATATGCATACATTTGGAGTAGAAATTGGAGAACGTTATATTTTTTCAGAGGCATACTTTATTTTTGCTACAGATGTGAGTGAGAAAGGGGTTAAGAAAGAAGTGTTTAAACTGTTCATAAGGGAAAGCAAACATCTCACAAAAAGTGACAGCAGGACAATGCACAGACACAAGACAATATCTGGTCAATATAAGAGATCACCTTCCCTCTACAAGGGAGAGCCTTGTGTAAAAGACCAGAGACAGTACTGAAGTGAGATGCTGAAATACCAGTGTTGCAAAGTAACCATATATAACGTCATGAACCAGTAACAGAAAACGCCACAGAATCTCTCTGGTAGCCCTTTCCCAATGCATAGTTATTTGATTCTCAGAAAGTAGCAGGGGAAAAAAGATACTGTCTTTCCCCATATACGAATACCTCCTGGTACTATGCTAGATCAAGAGGAAAATCATACAGAATTTGGTTAACTTCATTCATCTGATTCAGGTTAGACAGTAGGGAAAATGGAAGCATTGCAAGAGTACTACTTGCACCTTCACAGCGCAGCCTGTTCTTTTTCTACTATTTTTCCTGTTGCTGTTGAGCAATTACCCTTCAGGAAACTTGTTTTACTTCCTTAAGGTAACCTGCTGTTGCTTGGGAGCAGCAATCTTGCTCCAGAGCAAGCAGTCTCCTTCTTCTGTTGATTTTACTTTCAGGCTACCAGCCACACTTCATCCTGTTGTTATGAACCACAAGGTACTGAAGCATTTCTACAGGAGAATGAAATAAAACTGATACTGCTTTTATGGTCCACAATTTTATTTTACTTTTCTTTGTGATGAAGCAAGCACAACGTTAGGTGAAAAAACAAACACCTATTATAAGGGCAAACACACATGAAATGTGAGATCCAGTTTAAGACACCTAAATGTAGACATGCACAGCCAAAGTGTTTAAGCTTAAAGTCAATGGATACCCAATCAATACAGGCAATAAAGCCTACAGAGTGATTCAGCTCGCACTACACAACTCACGGTTGGCCACCTGAATCATTCTCCAGCCTCCATTGACTTTAATGGCAACCAGACACCCAGCAAGGATGTAGATGTCTAAATTTAAGTATCTTAATCTGAGGTTTAGTCTTTTCCAAAGACACAAAATTCAGTAATTTCAAAATTTAAGATTCAGTGCTTGCTGTTACCTTCTTATAGCGATGAATTCACCTTCATTCTCTCTTTTATATACATTTTTAACTTGTTGCAGTCTTATGGAAAATTATAAAACTCTTTGAAAAACAATGTCATCGTAGGAATTCAAGGAGCAATATGCACTAATTATTTGTGTGTAAATTGTAAATCTGAATTTTGCTGCTGAACTTGCATGTGTAAACTAACTCTCTGTGCTTTAGGTACTGTACCTACAGATAAAGTTGCCCACTTGACACTGAAAATGTTTTGAAGCATACAGGTTAAGACACCTAAAATAAGTAGGTATGTTTTATCATAATTTTGGTTTGAGATTGTAAAGCAAAAAATGATGTGGCAATTTTTGTTTGAATAGGACCATATTCCTCCTCCTGCCTCCCCAGGAATTTCCTCTAAAAATTACAATGTATTCACTTTTCTGAAATTATAAGGTTTGTACTGCTTTCTGTCAGTAAGGGTGTATGCACCATGTGGCCATTTTATGCGTGTGGCTCTTGGAAATCATTTGTTCTCATGCAGGTGATTTTCACTAAACAACACTGGGTTTCCATTGCTGTTTTAATAGGCAATATATCCTTTAGCATTGGAAGTGGAATTTTAAACTGCAGTGATGGCATCAAGGAACATTACATTTTATTTGTACTAGAGCCTGCATTTTCCTAACAGGTGGAGAACTTGGGGTTATATCAGAGTAGGTCTAGACTTGGCCCAGACTTCTTACATGATTTTAAACAAAATCAATTAACATAATGGCACCTTATTTCTACTGCTGCAAAATCGAAATAATACTTCCATTGATATTCTGAGCTGTTTCATTTGGGTTACATGTCTGAGATGAAAGTTAATCTGTGTGTACATAGTGCGTAGCAAATCAAGTCTTGATGTCAATTAGTATTCAAAATGCTACCTGATAATATTGACGTTATATTTAATAAGAGGACAATACTACAGGGAGGGATATATTCTGTTATAGTGATGAATGTACATTGGTGATGTATGCATTACTACATTTTAAAGACATTTAGAAGTGAGAAGAAAAATGTTTAGTTTGGTGGTAGTTCACAAGAGAATAATGAATTATAGCAGGAAGAAACCACTGTTAAAAAAATCCTATCTTTTAGGAGGAAAAACCAGCTTATCATGAATGTAACAGTACAATTCCTTTTTTTGCTATTTGAAATGTTTTACCATTTGAAACAGAACATTTTCCATTATTCTTCAATTTGCCTTCAAGGTTCAGATATGATTCATTTTGTCTCTCTGCACAGAAGCATTGGGAATATCAGCCTGCTTTCTGAGAAAAGTTTTAAACATTTCCAGTCAATGAAGTGAAAACAGAAAAATACGGCTATCACTGCTTTTCCTAAGGTTTTAGCCAGTTTCCAAAGGCAGATCTCTATCATTACTGATTCTGTGATGCCATCTGGTGGCATTTCGGAAAAATAATATCAAATTTCACTTGTCCATGGGGCCAAGGCTGCGGCATAATCTTTCATAGAGCCCCCTGAGGGCTTTAGGCTTGGACCCCTCCTTATCACATAACAGCGAGCAGGCCGAAAGAGAGGCAGAGAGGTTATGGGATTTGTCCAAGCCTTGTGGGCTGACTCTGGGACTATATATACATCCAGTGTGTCACCCAAAGGCAACACATCTTTGGGTCTAACTCATGGATTTGCAATCTATTTTTATAGGTACCGTCCCAAAGGTGAGTATACGTGTCTCTCAACCAGTCAACACTTTGCCATATTCACAGCACAGGCATGAATTAGGAAATTGCTGTGATCCTCCTCTTCCATGCGAAGACTGAGGCTTAAAACAATAAAGCACCTTGCCTAAGGTCACACAGAAGGACAACAGCAAAATCAGAGAATTAAATCCAGATCTCCAAAGTTTAAATCACTTACTATGCTTCCTGTCTGAAAGAAATTTAACCAAGCCTGAGTTAATTAGAAATACTAGCTTTGAGACTACTGTTTGTTCTTGGTAAATCATATTGGTCATGTTTTGAGAACCAAATGGGAAAACTATTTCTACAGGGAAATAAGTGTTTCTGAGGGATAAGACAAGAAAGAATAAACAGAGAGAAACGGACCTACTTTGTGCAGCCCTTATAAAATTAAGGTGTCTGGGACCCTTCACCAGACAATGGTCTAAGATTAATCAGGTCTAAAAGTAGCCTGTGCATGAAATTTGTTTCATTTGAATATGGAAAAATGGATTTTTAATAGTCATTTGTGACTAAATAAGTCAGCAGTGCCTGCCTTGGTGATTGCCTGGGGATATGCATGCAGTCTAATTTAGTAATAATTTCCGTCCCTCTCTGCTCAATGAACAAATCAACTACTCTTGCATGACAACTAAATGCTGCAGCAACACTGGTAACTTTAATTAGAACTTATGGAAAACATTGCTACGAAACAGACAAAAATCAGAGTTAAAAATTCAACTGTGACAGTATCCTACAGTGCTAAATATACCCTTGCTTAAAAATTAAGGAAAATGGACTTTTAAATTTGTATCTGAGCTGCTGGATTTCTGAATACTATGTACTGTGAAAGGCTTTGATCTCATAGTGCTCTTTCAGTCAGACTTATTTTGCTGCATCTAGCCAAAGAAAAATAAATTGCATAATTGTCCTGAAGAAATTTCCATTTCTATTCTTCAGGTTTCTTGTCTGTGTTCTTCTTGGCACAGGCATTTGCTTTCCTTATCTCTTCATGCTGAAAATCTTGTAAGAGTCTATTTTGGCTTTCTTACAGCTTCCTACAAACTTTCTACTCAGGGATCTCTTTAAGGCACCTAAACATCTTTTACTTGCCCTTTCTCAATTTTTCTTAAAGCATTTTCAAGGGACAGATCTCGATAAAATATACTATTACGGTCCTCACAACTTCAGGTTACTGCATCCCTTTGGTGTTGACAAGCCAGATTTTCCATACATCGCAAAGCAGCCCCAGCCACCTTTTCTCACCAAAACTTTGACAGGTGGAAGGTAAATTCACTTTTCATAGAATGGGAATGCAGGAAAACCAGTTCCAGCTTCCTCATGAAGGGATTTAAACATTGACCAGGAAAGTGCCACATAACCATGCCACAAACCATCCAGGCGATAGCCATCTTCTGCCCCTGCTGCTAACCAAAGTGCAGCCAAGGATGCAAGATTCACAGCGACAGAAAGCGCAACAGCAGGAGTGAGAGTGACACTGCAGCCTAGGGGGTCCATCCCTCATCTGGGATGAAGAATTCCTGTGTTTCAGCTCTTTGCCTTAAGGCTTTTTACGTACTTCACATCAAAGAGCCACAACTGTATCAAATGGGGATAATTTCTTTTTTCTGTAAGATGGCATAATGTGAATTGATATTTAACTACATTTTCAGGCCCGTCATTGTCATTCAAAATCCTTTACGTTCAGATTGTTTCAGTCAGATGTTCAATTACTTGACAGAGCCTAAAACATAAATGTTCTGTTTTTTAAATGCATGCTATCAATATATATATGAAAGAAAAATTAAAAAGATGTTTTTGACACTAAGAATGCAAAATACAACCTCAGGCTACAAAGCCTTTTATCCTCTAGAATTTGAAAATGAATTTCAGAGTAATCATCAAATTCATTAGAGGCACAGAAATAATTAACATAACCTAATTAATCTCCTTCTTGTATCGGGCCATTTGCTAAGCAGTCTAGTGCACACTAGATGGCACCCCCAGTCTATATGATTTTATTCTACTGCTTTTTCTCCTCAAAGAAAAGCTGAAATTGAGAAATATCTTTGGACTCAGTAGTGCATTTTGGGCAAAATGAAATTCGATGATGGGCTAAACTGGGAGATACTGAGATCTGCACTGTGTTTAGGTCTTCTCTGCAGTGTTGCCATACTGTAGATAGCATTAAGCAGAGAAAAGTCTCGCTCTGAGCTAAGTGCAGGTAACACCATTAACAAATGCAATAAAAAAACAAGAGCAAAAAACCAAAATATTCAATGATAAACTATTTCCAGCTTGGATTTCACAACACGGAAACCAAAAAGACTTCTTCATGTGTCCCTTGCAGTATAGACAAAGAAGAAGATTAAGTAGTTGGCCAGCAAAGCCCAACACAAATACTTACAGACAAAATTTGATCTCCTCTCTGCAGTTCTCCGCTGAGATCGGCAGGCCCTCCTGCTAGGATGAAAGACACGAAAATGCCTTCCCCATCTTCTCCTCCCACAATGTTAAAACCAAGTCCTGTGGAGCCCTTGTGCAGGATGATTTTTCGAGGCTCTCTGCATAGAAACAAAATGATAATGTTTATCCGTTCAAAACTCTTAGTGTGTACACATTTTTCAAGGCATCTTAGGCATACTATGTTTTGCTTAAGACACAGTGCCTAAGGAAACCATTTAACAAATGAGATAAATCTGTTAATTGGAGAACAGATAAGGTAGGAATTAACCAGCATTTTTTTTTCTTCCCTCATGGTTGAATCCAAACTTATCTCTTAATTTCAGGCCACTGGAGACATCTTCACTAAGTTAAGTGACAGATTTATTAAAAGAAAAACCAAAACACTGAAGATATCTAATTTATAGCAATAGAATCGATCTCTACATGGTACCTTTTTTATTTTAAGTTCTAGTCTTGCCTTTTAAACAAATGAACAAAGAAAAAAATTAAAACTCTAGGCAAAGCAATGGCAAGTGTGTTTGATCCTGACAGATTTGGAATAAATAACATTTGTATGATCAAGCTAATAGAGTAGAATCTAATGAAAAACTCTGGTTTGACATTATCAGGAGCCTGCAATTGTAAAGTCACACAGCAGCTTTGTCACTGAATCAGACTGAGAGATACCTGCTTTTGTCTTACGGGTTTAAAAAGTTGTTCATTATGATGGAAATCAATAAATAATAACAGTTCTGTCTCATACAGCACTTTCCATCTGTAAATTGAAAATATGCCCCAAAGGATGTAAACATAATAACATGCATTTTAATGGTGGGAAAACTTATGTCCAGAAAGAGATGACTTTCCTAAGCAATCAAGGTAGCATCCTTGAGAAAGTGTCCCAGATATTCTGGTTCCCAATCTCTACTCTACATATGAGACCTCAGATTTGTCTCTCCCTTGGATACACAAGAACACACAACCATATATACGTACACACACACCATATTCGTTGGCACTTACTCCATTTCAAATCCCTCTAACAATTCACTTTTCAAAAACAGTGTAAATGCTGTTATATTAGTATGTGTAAATCTTAAGCCCAACCCTGCAAATACTCACACATACGTTTATGTGTCTGTAACTCCTCACAGAGAAATAGGAAGTTCTTCCAATTCTCAGTTTTTACAAATAAAATTTACCAGCAAAGTGACAATTGTAAACATACACACACACCATCTACAGGAACATGCTCCAGAATGCTTCCTGTAAAAAAGATCCAATATTTCCTGTGTACTATATAACAGTTCTACATAACATGAATGGCTTTTTCATTTCCATTTTGTTTTTAAAGAAAATAAAAAAAAAGGGAGAGAGAGAAGTGATGCGTCGAAGGATGTCTTATTTGATGCGAGTTAAGTCTTATGGCTGTATACATGGGGACTTAACCTTTACATGATAATTTCAAAATCAGTTTGTTCATCTTTGCCCAGTGTTAATGTTCATGATCTTTAAATAACATCTCAACTTTCTGAAACCAAAGCTTAGTATTTCTGAAAGAAAAAACTAAAGCAAATTTTTTATAATATTTTTAAAGGTGATTGTAACCTTTAGTGAAACTATTAGTCCTACTCCATATGGTCCTTCATCTTACAACTTTTTCTTGACATTGTATAGGCAGAAAACAACCTTTTAAAAATACAGCTGTGAGAAAAAGACACGTTGTCTTGGGTTTCTATATTCCTGAAGTATTTTTAACCAATCAGAAAATAAAGGAGGTTTTATTTTCTTTTGGATCATTGCTGTTGATTTGCCTTGTAGCAACACTTTTAGCACCTTCTTAAATATGTGTGGATTAGATATAATGTAATCCAGATCTAAGAAGTCTAAACAGGTTTTTAATTAGGAAGGGTGGCCTGGGGGTTGAAGCAAAACTAGGACAGTGAGCTGGAAGCGTGGATTCCTTCCCCCGCTTAGCCCATGCGCTGCTGAGTGATCTTGGCAAGTAATTTGTTCTTCCAGCTTCAATTTCCTCATCCACAAACTGATACGGCGACACTTGTCATCTTTGAGTCCTACACATCAAAAATACTTTGCGAGAGTTGTGCTACTGCCATTATTATTTACCTGGGTATTGAGGAAAAAGAGGCAGTAAAGTCAAACAAATACATCTGCATGCTCTGCTGGTGAGAAATCAGAAGCGCTCTTGTTCAAAATGAAACTGAGTATTTCCACATATGACAGGCAGCTTGGATCATAAAGTTGAAAGCCAGTGCTATGGGCAAAACTAGGTCAATACAACTGGGTATCCACTGAACAGTAAGCTGTGCAGCTCAACAAAAAGTTGGCTCAGTATTAATCCCTGTCTCTGATCAAGTCAGCAGATTTATGCCTAAAACGCTGTCAGTGCTGTTTTGTAATTTTGGCCTTTTGACAGCAAAATTCGCGTTCTGTTTTTGGATGACTGTGTTCAGAGGAAGCTCAAACAATAACGGGGAAATGTCAGAAGCCATGATTAGAACACAATGGGTTTTGGCTCCTGCTCGTTAGCCTAATCAGGTCATTTTGGTCATGACTCAAATTTGGCTGCATAGAGACTGACTAACCGTAACATGTCTTCGTATTTATTTCATATCTGAGTATCCTGCAGAATCTGAAAGGTGGATTCAAGAACACACAAGTGTTGTTGTCATCATCATAGAAATAACCTTTAGCCATGACTATACTGCAAAAACTACAGGAAGCAGAAGGTATATGCCAATTTACCACAGTATAATAAATGACTAAGATTTTTTAAATATATCATGGTTCACACTTGCGTAGTGTACTAAGGATGCAAATGAAAGGAAACCCTTATGATGATAATAAAGCTTTGTAGCATGCTCTGAAGTTAAAGTAGGAAAAAAGTTTCTCAAGCAAACAAACTACAATACCAGCCACCGATGAGGTCCTCTTTCAAGAGTAATGCAGAAACAAGTTATCTGTCAATATTTTAGCCACACTCGAAGAAAAGGCTAGTTTTGATAAAGCTAAAGATGAGGATGCTACATATTTATTCACCTGGAATAAAAATTTATAGTCATCTCTTTTAATATGATGGTTAAGGAGATCTAAGAACAGGTGCTCAAATTTTTCTTGAATATTTGGGAAGCAACATTAGGAAAAACTCCTTTGCCTCTATTAAAATTCTTTATGAATGTAATTGTCATACACATGAAGGGACTTCAGACAGAATGCAGATAAATGCTGTAAAGGAGGTAATGGAATTGAAGACTTAAAGATGATACAGTCATGGGAGAGTAAGAAGTGAAAGAAAAGTAACTCAAATGTGAACGATATTTTCTTGCAGTAAATGCAGTCAGTAAAAATGTGTAGTTCTCTACAGAAAACAGTGACTGAGGCAAAGGTAATTTCAGGGTAACTTCTTTGAAAAGCTCACTGCTTTGTTTGGAGACAATAGGTGGCACTCTGTAGCTACCTAGTAAAACGGAACAGTCTAACAGTCAGGGTTTCTGAAATGCATGTTTCTGCCTCCAGCTTTAACTACTTATCCCATTTACAATTTCTTCTGTGATAAATACAACTGAAGGTAAGTTTCTAGGTGCTAACAAAGCGTACCAGCACTTTAATTCTGTGTGTGCATGTTTTATGCCCTCCTGCAGCTTTGTACCAAATACAAACAGAGAAGAGCAGCAGGGGAAATCAAGCAGAAATTAGAAAGGAGTGTGAGATGAAAACATTCCTGGACTGACAGAAGGCAGTAGAAGGGGGAAAAAAAAAAAGAAAGAAAGAAAAAAAAAGAAAAAAGCAAAGAAAAGCGAGAACAACATAAAGGGAGACAGTACATCTATAAAGCAGCAGAGGGAAGGAATTAAAAAGGTAGAGGAAGAAGAAAGGAAGATTCACTATAATAGAGCCAGGAGCAAAGGAGCAAATAAAGTGCTGCAATCCACACAAATTTACAGGCTCAGAAATCAATGGGAGAATCAATTTGGATGGACTTGGTTACTTGCTTCAGGGAATGCATCAGATCAGATTCTGTAAAGTACGTTATAAATTGCAAGCCTGATGTAAGAGCAAAGTATTATTAAATTAATATTTGAAACCAATAAGTAGTAACAAATCAGAGTGGGTAAAGCTTCGACACTTAAGAAAATTTCTTCTATCATAAAAAAGCGATTAACAAACAAAAATCAAAAAAGTGAGGCATTTTAACTCCTGAACATTTTTTTTTGGTTCATGTTTGTTTTATTTGTTCATTTTCTTGAAAATAGCTAAGTGTTTTGTACTTGCTACATCTGTACTGAGTATTTGTTTTGATCAGTTTACTCTTTTACAATAAGAAAAAGATAAGACAAAAAAAATTGAGTATCCCTATCATCCTTCTACAGATTGTGAATCCATAGTAATTATAGATTTAATTTAAGAGATTAAAAACTGGACTGATAAATGAAGGGGAAGAGCTTTCTGAAAACAAGTAATTTTTATAGTAACTTACTGAAAGGAAATCCATTTTTAATTTGCTTATTTTGTGCTGCTGGCTACATTAAAGAATACAGTTAGTTTTAGTATTCATCTCACACTGACGCAGCTCTGTCTTTCTGTTTCTTTTGCACCACCTATAAAATTGGGACGTTGAAACGATTTTGTGCTTTTTGGAACATCTACAGAAATATTAAGCACACTGGGTGCTTTCAAATGTCAGACCCTAGAGAGTTCTTCAGTTACATACAATCAATGAGGTAGCCCAAATCTGCAGGGACTTAGAAATATGGCTTTGATCTTGCTTTGGCTGCAGGTTTTTTGTTGTTTTGGTGGCTTTTTTTTTCAAAAATGCTGTTTGCTTCACAAAAGATATTGAAATCATACATCCATTCATGCACATGCTGATTTGGTGTTAGAGTAACACACATCATAGAAAGCCCAGAAGAATATTTATTTATCTTAGTGCTTGCATGAGGGTAGCACCCAGTCTCCAACTAAGGCCCCACACCCTCTGTGCAAAGCACTACACCCATATAATGCAACAAAAACAATTCAAGCTACTTAAAATAGCAAACAGCAGGAGGGAAAATCAAAGTAGAGAGGAATTATATTAGTTGGTTGAAGTCACACATTAGTAGTACATCGGGGGGAAAACCCCCCGAAATCTAAGGGATCAAAGTACCCTTCTCTTGAGTGCAGCATGATGTTTGGCTTCTGAAAATTCACGGTGTGAGCACTGAGCTATGCCTGCTTAGAGTCAGCTGGCTAATCAAGCCATTTCTTCTTCAGTACAATACTTCTAGTTTTCCTCTCATGCTTCAAAAAATTCTGGTAATTAACTGCATGTTTATTTCAGACAGCCAAAGGACATTCATACTGGAAGGATCTAAAAAAGGTAATTCGAATAGATTGAGCGTTCTTCTTCACAGTATTTAACACAGAAAGCTAGGATGGACAAAGAATGTGCCAGTGTGTATGGTGTTTTAAAATCTGATTAATCACAAAGAGAGAATTTGAAGTCTTAAGTGGCTGAAGGCCTGGAATATGAACACACCCCTTTTTAAAAGACTTTGAAGTTCAGGCGAAACCAAACTTACTCGGCTTATTTAAATTTTCTTTTATACCTTCTACAACTCACAACAACTTAGAAAGAAATCTACCTGTAGTGCTCTCATCTATTGTTTTATTACAATATCACCTCTCTGGCATCTTCGCTATTACTTTTCCCCTTGTCATTCCCCTCTTAGGCTTGGCAAAATCTTTCCATCACGATGCGAAACAGCGCTACCTCTTGCCTTCCTCCCCAGCCCTCCCTCTGATCTAGCTTTCTTGTGAGGTTTCCAAAACACCACGACCTGGCAGTGGCAGGGAGCTGGCAGACCTTCCTTTCT
The DNA here is from genome assembly GCF_000690835.1 of Fulmarus glacialis. Lineage (NCBI taxonomy): Eukaryota > Metazoa > Chordata > Aves > Procellariiformes > Procellariidae > Fulmarus > Fulmarus glacialis. The sequence goes on along the minus strand of NW_009186978.1, from coordinate 21,199 downwards.
CCTTCCTTTCTCCAGTCGCCAGCCCTTTACCATCTCAGAGCCTAGGAGAGGCTGAACACCTCAGTGTTACCCATCAGTGTTGCACCTGACCCAGTGGGGTCTGACCCCTGATTTGTGACTTTAAGTATTATTATCCTGATTTCAATTATGATTGAAAATAACGAAAAATAAGGAGACCTTCTTCTTCTCTATTGCTGCCCCATTGAGCATCACAGTCCAGAGGGGTAACTTTGCCGTCTTAAACTGAGGCAATGTTTTGGTTATGTGCAGAGCATTCATTTTCATTACGGGTAATTGATTATTGACTTATTATTTCATTTCACTAAATGTTGATATATTAACAGCTAAGCATTCAGCCTTTAATGAGATTTTCATTTATCCTATCACATAACAAAATATAATTTTGCTTACTACAGTTACCCATTCTGCTTGAAACAAGTATTTTATCTGTTTATTTGACTATGGTTTCCTTGGCATTTCTTGTTGATTGAATGTTGACATTAACTAGAAGCAATACTTTATCCTAACTTTAACACTGACTACATTTTTAATGCATTATTCTGCAAACATCATGTCTAACTTGTCACAAGCTTTGAAGTATATTTAATACGAGGGAACCTACAGGGAGCCAGGCTTCAACCTGACTGATGCATGCATGAGTGCACTGGCTTATACATGTGCAACTTTATTTGTTTTGTGGGAACCCCTCTGGACTTTAACAGTCTTTCATTTTGTCTTTTGTAGAGAAATTAAAGCCTGCACACCAGGCAATGTTTTCTGCTTACAGCTAGCAAGATGGAATTGGCATACAGTGAAACTGGTCTATATTTTTACCATGACACCTGATATTTACTTCAAATGCACAGAAGTACATCTCCTAGATTTGAGAAATCTCACTGATTTCTAGAGCGACAACGTAGGACAGCTAATATCCTCTTTAACTTTGAAAGGGAGATGATTATTCCAGTATGCTTATTCATTTATACTTTGTCTCACGTAAGCACTTGTCTCTCTTCCCTGATCAGAGGTGTATTATTTACATGTTAATAATCAAAATAAATCCTGAAAACTGCACCTCTGTTCTGCTTGCTATACCCAACACAGGCAACTCCTGTTGCTAGAAAGGTTGCTTCGCATCCTGCTTTTAAAAACTATTGGTTTCATATTGGAAGCGCTTTTCTATAAACTATTACTTACAGCATTCGATGGCTCTATTTACCATGAATGCTCCAGCTTTTCAGTTTGTAAACAAAGCCAGATGAGATGGAAATGGTGATAGGCAACTGCATTGCACTGCCAGGAGACAGGGAGTATTCAAAGGCTAAAAGAATACCTAAAAATAGCAGTGCCTCTAAGCCATGTTTTGAAGTATCAATACACAGTCCGTTAGTAGCAAGCATCCAGAATTACTTTGTATAAGCCACTTTTGAAACACAAATCAGTCTGTAATATCTGTCCTGTTCAGAATAAAAATTCTTACCGTTAGTCATGGTTCAAATGCTGTTTATTTATGTAGAAATATTTATATATATATTTGAGATACTCAGTCACATTGATAAATTCATTTAAAATTTTCATCAAAACACTCTTGATCAAATAAGTTGAAATCCCAGTTTCTAAGCAGCTCAGCAGAAGAGATGACTGGTAGCATATAAAATACAATTTAGGCTGAATGTCAACTGCAGAGAGAGTAGCTATCATACACCACTAACATTATACCCTCGTGCGATAGCACAGCAGGATTTCCAAATAACAGGTTTTAGTTTTCATCCAATATTTTTCCTATTTTGAATGCTCACAGTTAAAATTGTTCATTAAAACCATTTCAAAAAACTCAAACCAACAATATTTTCAAATTTAAACATTATAGTTTTCTTCTTTTTAAACCATGCAAATAAACCAGTAGGGAAATTACTAATTAGATCGCACTAACAATGACATCAAACACCTGTGAAGTTCATGCTTTTATACACATAATAAATCTGTTTACCTCATGTACAGTTATTACACTATGAAGAATATATGGCTTGAATATAAAGAAAATTTAATCTTTAAAGACATCTTTATTTTTTTCACCTTGCTACTAATTTTTTCGCTGTACATGAAGTCCACAAAAGCCCTCCCTAAAAAACCAAATTATGAATCCATTACCTAGATGAAAAAACTATTTTAAAAATCTGTTCTAGCCAGCTCAATTATCACATATTCAACAGGGTGGAAAGGAATAAATGCCAGCGAATACAATTCCCCCTGTATTTCTTTAACCCTCCCATATTTCTTTTCTTCTTCACAGGACCCAATAATTATATTACTTCAGTGGCTACACAGTCAGTCACACAGAGCCAGCATGCAGGCCACAAATCTAAGTGTGTGCCAGGGATGCCTTGCAGGTAAAGCAGCTATTTACAAAGTGCATCTCAAAAGCAATATAATGAGTCACCTAAATATAGGACTCTACTAATGGAAACCTGGTTTCTAAAAGGGAAAAATAACTTTGTTTTGACCTCAAATTGTATTAGCTATAAACATACTTAGCAGCACAGACTTCACAAAAACATTAGAATAAATCGAACTTTAACATGATGAAATATTTAGGGCTGAGCTGATTACTTATTTTTGCTCAGCAGTGTAACAGGCTAACAGTCCCACTTTCCTATGTGAAATGAAATATGACTCAGTGTAAGCTGATTAGTAATAATTACAAGCCAGATTTTCTTCTACCTCCTGAACAGCAGGAGACCTGTAATATCAATTGCAGATTTCCTGCGCTCTAATGATTCATACACAATATATGCAAGTTGTCTGCGTGGCCAGCACAGATTCTGCAATTTATCCAAACATTCACGTAGACAGATTGATTTCCAAATTTCAATAGGAGTTTAAACCTCTATGATACCTCCTGAATTATGGAGTCCAGTAGACCAAGCCAGAGACATGATAATAGAATTTCTTTCCTTAAATCTCAATTTAGAAAATTCTTTTTTTTTATTCTTTTTCCTTTTTTTTTTCCCTTCCAATCACCATTTTAATTGATAAACTTGTTCTTGAAGCTTAGTTTTATTTCAAACATCAATTTATTTATGAGTTGATTTGAGGAAAAGACAGGGGAATTTATTATGACTTTCTGTTTGTTAGAGAGAAAGAGAAAGAAAAAAAATCCAAAATGAGGGTGTTAAAGCACTGAGATGGGTTGCCCCAAACTTGTGCAATCTCCACATTTGGTGATAGTCACTGGACAAGACCCGGAGCAACCTGATCTAATTTGAAATTAGCCCTGTTTTGAGCAAGAAGGCTAGATGATCAGGGCTTCATTTATAGAATTACCTTCCAGATGGCAGCCCTTAAGCCATATGCACCTTTCCTGTAGCATTTAAGTATTTAAGTATTCAGTCTTGTTTTCAATGAATAGTTACTATAGCTGTCCTACACATTCTAAATAAAAACTTAAAATCTTAGATCTTAGATCTTAGATCTAGATAGGAAAGAAAAAAGACTTGTGAGAAAAACATTTCAGGCTTCACTTAGGAGTGGATTGTTTCACACAGCTACCATTTCATTTTCTGACTGCACCACAGTAAGGTTGTAATATAAAACAAAATACAACAAGATAACATCTTTCCTCTGTGGAAACTTTGGATTCTCACTTTTATCACAAGAAAGAAACACTTTGAAATAGGACTTGAAAGCAGCCAATGACAAGCTATTACCCATGCCTACAAAATATTTCAAACAGTTCCACATTTCTATGGGAGGGGAGAAACAAATCTAACATTTTTTGTAAACTACACCAGCCAGTGCAATTAAAATCTCTGTTTGTTAAATATCAGCGTTTCTAATATCATAAAGATGCAAAAATATTAACTGTGGTTGTGAATTATTCATATTTTACCCAATTATTTCTGTTAAAATGGAGTCAGCTAAGTACTCAGAGCTATACATCTACAATTAACACATTAATATATGCAGATATACACCAGCGCAGGATTATTATTCTCTATCAGTACTTCTTCACCCTTAGTTTGGGGCACTGCTTTGTCAAAAAGAACTCATGCATACATTAAGAAAATAGAGTAAGACTTCACTGGGTATTTCTATGATTAGTGGGAACCATTTTACAGGTAACACATGTAAATGTTAACACTAGTCAAGTGAGATAAATTGAAGAGATTGTAGTTAATATATCTCCATGACAGATATTCTCATCTCCATAAAAACCAAACCTTTCAGTTTAAGTATCTAAAAAGGATCAGTACTAATTTGAAACTATTTATTTCTGCATTTCACAGACTTAAACACTGTGGTATGCAAAACCACATCTAGTTAACAGCTATGTGTATGTGGGTAGTTCAGTGTCTGGCTTTGTGGTATCTGAGAGCTCTACAGGCAGCTTCAACAGAGAATCATCTTACCCTTCCACAGAAATGGTCCGCTGCAAGCTCACTGTGGGTGGACGCGTTGCAGTGCTGTGCTGGGAATGACTGTATGACCAAGGAAGAATAAAGAAAAGCATTTGTTAAAGGATTACAAGTTTCTCTTATTCTTATTGTCTCTAGCAGTTTAGCTAACACCAAAATAGAAATAACAATCAGATTGTTTTATACACGTCTAAAGCATTTTGACTTTAGTGATGCTCATCTCTTCAAAAAAACGCTCAACCCTACAGTCTCTCTTTTTTAAAATCAGGTTTCATTCCTCCTTAAGAGCAGACAATGAAGAGAATAGTTCCCCCTTATCTTTCTTAGTCTTTTTAAAAAATATATATACACACAGTTCAGTGACTTAAAATAACTTAGATGCTAATTGTTCTGCTAAATACTGACCATAAAACACAAAGTTAATTTCAGAGCAGAAAGTAAAACAGTAAATGATAATGTTATCAGTCTCATTCTCAGTGTTTCTCAGGCAGAATGCTCAGTAAAAGAGGACATGAACGGCTTATAATTGCACCATAATGTAACTTTGAATTTTATAAGTTTCAGCCAACATTCACTATTTCTATGAGATTTTAAGTAGCTTGAGTTTTTTCCACATGGAATTATATCAAAGACACAACATTTAGAAAAAACTGTGATATTTTCTAAGCAAAACACAGACTCTGTGAAAGAAAAATCTTTTTGATTGAAAATCCTGAGGTCTAATGGCTTCTCTCATATGTGTTGTCATGGTTGAGGAACCTAGTTACTGTATTACATAAATCCAATATATTACACAGTATATGTTAACTTCAGTATTGTACTATAGTGTAATAGTATTGTATTATTACTATTCATGTAAATATAAATGGATAACAACACAGCATCAGTCAAAGGCAGTTCTGTGATAATAAATTGCATTCCTTATCCAAGACAATATGTTTAAAAAATAAAAACAAAAAGCAGAAGCATCTGCATGTATCCTCCAAATGGTTTAAATGGCTACATCACATAGCGAGGCCCAGTATTAATAATGCAAAGTACACATTAAAAATAAATCTTTAAGTCAGTTTTATATCATTGATTCTACTAACTGCAGATTTTATCTTGCTTTCAAGCTTTGTATACAACTCGAGCTGTTTGTTCAGAAGCACACCTTATTTTCATTAAAAGCTGAGACATTCAACATTAGTGAGCAACACATCTATTTTACATATATTTGATCTTGTAGCATAGCCAATACTGTCTGTCCGACAGAGGAGGTATGATTCTTCTGTGCAGCACATAGAAACATGATGTGACATACGATATCATGCCACAGGACAAACAAAAGACCTGCTACCTGCCGGTATTCCCTGTTGCGATCATTGTGCTCTTGTGTCATATTAGTAAACTGCTGTACTCATCCTTCTTCTGAGTATTTCAGAAAGTTTGTGGGAAAGTATATTCCCCTTATAAGAAGAACTGCAAAGTTTTTTATATGTTTTATAGCAAGACTTAGGATGTAGAGGGGTATCATGAGTCTCTGGCGTCATGGTGTGAACAGAATAGTTGAGTTGGACAAACATTGCAGAATAATATTTTATGAATATTGATTAAAATTTCACATTAAGTTTGCATCTTGCAAATGACTTGGGATGCATATTTTTAAACTACCTTTTTTAGTGTTTATGTATTTTTTAAAATTTAAAGTTTAGGTTTTGGCTTGTCTTCTGTCCCTCTCTCTCTACAGAGCTGGAAGGGAACATACATCCTTACGCTCCTGTACCGGCTTCCCATGTAAAATTAATAAGGAAGGGAACAGCGTCTCCCTTGAATTTTCCCCCTGTATACAAGAGACAGAAGTGCCACAGCAGAGCCATAACTCCTCCATCTTTTCCCTGTCCAGCTTGACTCTCAGAAACTTTATTCCCTTAAGTTGCAGCGAGAGATGCAAAAATACGGTTGCAAGATGCAAGAACCCAGCAGAGAGGAGGGACGATGATGTATGTCACAGCCCACTAAGTCACACTGTATGTCAAGGTCTGTTTCTAAGAGAAGGATGGCAAAGCCGTGCCTGAGCTATACTGCCGATGCCAAACCCACAATGGAGACTTTAAACAAACAGCTCATATTTTTGCAACAGATACTCCATATTTTGTGGGGAAAAAATCTATTAACAAGGCGCAGCAAGTTAGCAACTGAAGGTTTCACGCAGGAATTGGGTTTATTTCACAAATGTTGTGTAGTGTTCTGTTTTTCAATGGAATGTCATAGGAAAGGGAAGCTGAGGAATGATAGCTGATATGGCACTTTGCCTTAAAACATTTAAGTCACCTCTCCCTGTTTCAAGATCTCCTCCTTCCTGGAGCCATGGAATACCCTTACGACCAGAGCCACAATATCTACATCCAACCACAACTAGCCAAACTGGCTTGAATTCTGAAAGGTTTGTTTCCTTTCACAAAAAAGATTTTATCATTGCCCTATTTTTACTACAGCAGACTTATTTATATAACTCTGACCAGCTTCAAAATGAGCAAAATTACAAGAGCATTATAGGTAGGACTTTCAGCTGCTAAGTTCTAAAACCAAATAATTTCCCATTTATCTACAGAATTAGTAACTGAAGACAGCCACAAAAACATATTGAATGGTAAGCACTTGGGATGTGACTATGTTTGGATGTTGCAAATAAAAAAATGGGCTACAATCACCAAAGTAATTTATAGAATGATGAATTATTGCTCCTGCACTGGAAGATTCAAAATGAGGAAAGGGACCAGTGTGACCACTGTAATAGACTCCCAGTCCCCACAGCGATGCTGCATTTTACTGATGAATTCAACTACCTTTGAGGACTGATACTTAACCCAGGCTACTTTCTGCAAAACCTGAAGGTTATAACCTCTCTGTTTCTAAATATTTTGTATAATGGGTGAATAAAGAGTAAGAATCTTGCCACCATACTATTCATAAAGGCCTTTACAGAATTAGCAAAAACTCTTAGTCTTTATAAAAGATCTCTGTTTGACATCACACACTTTTCTTTAACATGGAAAAAATTACCTTTCTGAACATAGACCTGACTAGATCTAAAGCCGGTATTGGCTGCACTCTCATAAATTTATTACTGGATTTCACTATTCACATATGTTAAAAAAATTGGACATCTTTTTACAAATGCAAATTATTATTGTTTAAAACATATGATTCCTATTTAAAAAGGTTGGTGAAAATGTTATTTATGAACTTTCTAAGGAAAATCATTGTTGAAACAAAAAATTGAATGAGATCAAACAGCATTTCCAGAAGTGATTAGGAGCACCAGGTTCGTTTATTTTGGGTGTCCAGTCTAAAACACTTCCAAAACCCTGATTTGCCAAAAGAGGATATTAATCTCTTTCAGAAAATCAGATGTGTAACATCTCAGCAGAAGGGCAAGGTATCCAGAACTAATCACTCTCCTCAGCCACTTGAGAATTTGTGCTGTGCCACCACATCTGCTTGGCAGTTACCCTCACACAGTGTTGTTATGGCTGGGGCAAGAAGCAGAAAATCAACCAAAGGATTATACAGGCAGGCTGGAAAACAACGAATATTCAGAGGGAAGAGCAAATTCTTGGGAAAACAAAGCACATTTAAATGATGGAGTGAAAAAAGACTAGGATGGCAATATTATTTTCTATTATATCAGATGCCCTATTAAGTATTGTAATCCCATAGCAAGTATGAATTAAAGCAGTGATTTTAATTCAGTATTCTCCTGAAATTACCAAACCACTCAAGCACTAGATGTCATCAGTATCCCTCACTGGAATGACTACCTCGTTATGCAAAGCTGTGCAAGGAACCTTATACCTCATTCCCTCCAAGCAAGGGGCTCAGCTATTGGCAATATTCCACTCATTAGAAACCCTTTTCCAATACTAGGTATTTGTGACATAGAGTTCAAATGAGTCCTCGGCTTTTTTGATGAAAATAATTCATAACTGGTGATATGAAAACTCATTTTTTGTACATAATTATAAAAATCAAGTTTGATGCTCAGTACAAGCTTATGCCTTCTAAGGTATCGTCATGAATACAATGACAGCTAAAAATCAAAACCACAGTTTAACCACTGCTTGACACAAGTGGCCATCCAGTTGGAGACAGAAATAACAGTCTGATATCATTCCTAACTGACTTATTTAAAAGATAAAGCTCTTAGTGGCTTCTGTCAAAGTGGTGGAACCAGCAGAAAGAAGCCATTTCCATCACATGCTTAATACACTTATGTACATGTCATGTCTTTTGTAGCACAAAAGAAAATAAAATTTCTGGATTACTGCCACCAACATTTTCTATGATGAATGCCTAAACATAGACGCTTACATCCTTATATTGAGATATGTAGGTAAGTAGCATATTTTTATACTCACTTTTACACAAAATTCAACATATAGGCTGATAAAAATATTATTCTTTCTCTGATATGATACAGAATGAACGTCTCAATAGTTTTAATAATATAAAGTAATAATATTGCAATATACTACTTAGTACTCCAGCCACACGAGATGGATTTCTCTGAAGAAATGAATCTCACATCCTGTAAAATACCAGTTTTAACTTAATTCCATTTAATTTTAGTTCAAGACAAGGGGAATATACTATTCTTTTAAGACAATTCAGATGAATGAAGGAATAAAGAATGAGGTTCTAAGTGAATAAGGGGCAAAATAGGGAGCAAATGATCCAACCTCTCTTTTTTAATAGGTTTAAGTTGTCTTTTTGTTTTAAATCTGTTTCTTAGGCAAGGCTTGCCATTTCATGTCTTTGTAAAATACTAAAAATAGAGCAGCATGGTGTCAACATATTTTTTAATGATTATTATGAAAATAACAACATCAATAAGTATCATAGTAACAAGAAGAGAAGTAGCCAGTCTCTTTAGTTTTAATTCTGTTCTAGCCCTTCAAAGGATGCTTTAGAGGCACTTCTGCTGTGTGGGTGATGCTGAAACTGGAGGCAGCATCATAAACCCTTCTTTCCCTGTAGGGACCAAATGAACTACCGTTTTCCCTTCACGAATGACACTTTCACCAATACACAATAACCCAGTGAAACCCCTACCTGGGATGAAACAATCACACTAGAGAAACATTTATTGTGTTTTAAACTTCTATAATGCAATTTGGCCACTAAAAATAAGGACAAACCAGCATTAAGGGATCAGACTGCATGACACACAAATCAGAGTTCATCCCAAAGCCTGCCTATTGCATTGAGGGTTGAAGAAAGAAGGTTGTTACAATCTAAATTTTTTTCTGGTCTCTTTTGTTTGTGTAAAGACAATACATATTGTCTTTACACACAGAGTACTAGAAAAGTCATCAGCTTTCCTCTCCCAACCCACCTCCTACCAACAAAGAACAGTTGTCCTCTATTTGCCATAGCCTTGATTTAGGAAACCTGTTGTTTTCATATATCTTTGTTTTGACAAGTCAAAACTGACAACATAAAAGTAATTATTTGCTTCCTAAATCAATTGACCTGCATCTTCTCATAAAAAAGTAGTGATGCAGCTAGTGGCACAAGCTGCATAGAGACCTCTCTGAACGCTGGCTTCAGAACAGCATTCCTGAGGTCCCAATTCTGAAACTGCCACACAGAAGAAAAGTGTAGAAACTGCATTTGTCTATCAATACATTCTGTGCAGAAAAAGGTAACAAAAAAGACAAAATTAGAGCTCCGAGTTATTCTTTGTTATTCACAATACTAAAAGAAAAAAGATTGATAAATACAATATTGAAAAAGTTCCACTGGAGAATAGTGAAGGGAATGCTAACACTTTGGTTTTATGATGTATTCTCAGCATGTTGTTTCTTATGGGAATGTCCTTTCTTATAGGATTGGAGGTAGCAGTGCAGTTGTTTATAAAGCTTCTAAGCCTCTGCTTTGATGGATGTAAGAGTTTAAGAAGGCAACATGCTTTAATTCCATTAATGTGGAGTTTTAATTCAGCTCAGTGAAGTGAAACCAGCTTTTCCTGATGCCGCCGACAGCTAAACTTCTAACTTAAATGAGTTTTTGCTCTCCTGTGGGATTAATTAGAAGACCAGAGAGTGGTTTTTTGGTATTAATTTTATCTCAGCTACAAACACCTTGATAATATCCAGTACTGGCAGTTACTGACCCATATTAGAAGTGTCAAACTAACCAGACAGTCTCCCATCAGAGGTAAATAGGAAACTTCAGACAATAGGACATTCAACCCTGCTACTTTCAGATCACCCTTAGGCAACAAAGCCACACATGAGATGTAACAGTGTTTTCATGCACAGGCACATGCAATGAGGATTTTTGGACTGACTTAACAACCATAGCTTATTTTTTTAAGATGGCATCTGTACATATATTGCACAAATAGTATTGCTAGGCTAAATACCTACCCAGTGGAAAGCAAAAAAGAAACAAAATGAATTACTAGGCTGTCACTCTGCCTACAAATACGTGGAATAAGGACCACACTACATCTCTGTTCAGATTCTCTGTAGTAATTTCACTTGCACAAGTAAAGTCAACAAGGTTACTGACTTCTCCCTCCCTCCCTTCCTCCCTACCTCCCCTCCCTCCTTCCTCTCTCCCTCCCTCCCTCCTTCCCTTCCCTTCCCTCCTTCCTTCCTTCCTTACTTCCTTCCCCAAACAGTAGCCAAAGAGAAGTGGTTAGCCACATTCTGCAACATAAAGTATTTGAGTTATTGCAGCCCTAAATTAGCATCATATACCAGTAAAGAAGAATGCAAGGTGAAACTGTGACTCAGAGGAATGCTTCAGCTCCTGGAATAAAGCTAATAATCCACCTTTGTTAGCAGTGCGCCTAAGTCAGCACCTGTCTTCAAAGTGGTGAAATATCCACCGACTTCAAATCTGCTTCCTTATGGATGAGATAATTGCAGGAGAAAATGAAAAGCTTTAAAATATAAAAAGTATGCTTATCTGAGAAGGAATTGTTATTTTAGTTTGAAATATAATATTTCAACCAGCTGAAGAAATTTGGAATAACGTCGGGGGATGAAAATAATTAGGAATGCTGTTTGAAGAAGTAGAGTGGAGAGGATATACTGTTGATGAAGCTTCACATCTAGTCTGATGTTCCCATGTAGGGTAAATACAGACTTACACAGTACTGTGAAGGACACAGCATTGGGCAAACTAGGCATACCGAGTGAAAACTGTAAGAAAAAAATACTGTCACAAATTGATACAAAATTAAGTGGAACAAATTTTAGGAAATATGAGACCTGTTTTAACGACTCAGACATGGTACCTTGCTCTTTTGGGAGGTTATTCTGTTCTAGATGTCACTGTTAGGTACTGATTTCTGTTATAGCACACATTTTTTTATTTTGCTTAAATTCCTCCCTTTCACCCCTTCCTTCTTCTAATTTATTATGTTCCTTGTTCATATCTTCTCCTCATACTTTGGACAGACTTGGGTTTTTAGAAGTGGGACACCTAAATCTCCATGGCATTCCAAGACATTTTATTACTGTTAGAAGAAGTAAATCTCGAGTCTTCCTACTAGCCTCTGTTGTATTATTATCGTTGTTATTATTATTTATATTACTGTAATGAATATAAGGAATGATAAAGCTCCACCCGGGAGTTGAAATACTCCCTGATGAAGTTAGTTTGACAATTATACCAGCTGAGGACTGAGGTTTACATGTCAAAATACTTGCAACAAGTGAAAAACATATGTAGATAGAATGGTAGAATGGTAGAAGAAAATGGAAATGGAGAATGGTAGAAGAAAGAAAATCTCACCTTCTCAGTTGCTTAAGCAGTATCAGATGGAAATGGTCCATGAACACACCAACTGAGTTTGGCTCTAATTACAGTTGTGGAAGAGGATGTAGTGCTACTTTAATGAATTTAAATAGGGAGCTTTTGTTTAGGAATGACAGAAAACTTTCTGACGCACTCTGCATGGCCTTGCAATTACCTACATCTCGTGGTACCCTGGTACCAGTGCCTAATCAATGCTGAGTTTTCAACTCCTCATGGAGAAATCAGCTGTCACTCTCCTCCCTACTCTTTGACACGATGCTTATGTAATTCAACATTACTAAGGTTTTTTTGCCATGCTGCTACACTCGAACGCCATACCTCATTTACTGTTTGCTATCACTCCTAATTCTCTTCTGGCATTAGTGCTTTCTAAGCATCACCATTCCAATGAATCGCACAGGGTGTAAGAGAATTGGAGACGGTTTGATTTCTATGTGACAGAACAACAAGCATTCTTGTTGGGTAAAAAGAAATCAGCTTCACCAAAGGAAAACAGATGCTATAGTACAGAAAAATGTCTTAATCAGTCAGGTCTTCTGTAATGTAGTAGAAAGAAAGACATACTTTAGAAAAAAACTTCTATTAAGGATGTCTGGAGACACTAAATAATCAGAACATGTTGAAACAATTCAAAGGCAGAGTGCCAAAGCTTGTGGCATTATATGGCTGGAAGGAGTCATTTAGCTTCTCACTCATTTTATGTATGTGTATTGGGTTTGTGTGGCAAGGTTTTGGTAGAGGGGGGCCTACAGGGGTGGTTTCTGTGAGAAGCTGCTAGAAGCTTCCCACAAGTCCAACAGAGCCAACAACAGCCAGCTCAAAGACAGACCCGCTGCTGGCCAAGGCCGAGCCCATCAGCAATGGTGGTAGCGCCACTGGGATAACATATGTAAGAAGGGGAAAGAAAAGAAAAACTGCTGTGGAACAGCAGCTGAAGAGAGGAGTGAGAATAAGTGAGAGAAACAGCCCTGCAGACACCAAAGTCAGTGAAGAAGGAGGGGGAGGAGGTGCTCCAGGCACCAGAGCAGGGATTCCCCTGTTGCCTGTGGTGAAGACCATGGTGAGGCAGGCTGTCCCCCTGAAGCCCATGGAGGTCCATGGTGGAGCAGATATCCACCTGCAGCCCGTGGAGGACACCACGCCAGAGCAGGTGGATGCCCAAAGGAGGCTGGGACTCAGTGGAGAGCCCAAGATGAAGCAGGCTCCTGGCAGGACCTGTGGACCCGTGGAGAGAGGAGCCCACGCTGGAGAGGTTTGTTGGCAGGACTTGTGACGCCGTGGGGGACTCACGCTGGAGCAGTCAGTTCCTGAAGGACTGCACCCCTTTAGAAAGACA
>NW_009186978.1:0-7152 GCF_000690835.1 Fulmarus glacialis | reverse complement strand
CTCCCCTGTCCAGCTGAGGAGAGGAGTGATAGAGCGGCTTGGTGGGCACTTGGTTTCCAGCCAGGGTCAACCCACCACAGTCCTTATTTGCCATCCTTGATTTCAAATGTCAGTATTTTTCCTGTTAAAATGGAAAGCAATAATACATGCATCCATATATGTATAGTCTTTCTTTGAGTATCGATGCGAGTCATAAGAGTAGGAAACATAGATTTTCCAGTAGAAACTTAGATTCCCCGATTTTAAGTCACTCTGCTGGCCCACTCTCCTTCCTATTGCACGCAGCTGGTGTAACTGCATTTACCCCCAACACCAAGAGATGTAGACGGTGGCCTAGGGCCACCACAGCTGAGCCTCTGCTGCAGGGCACTTGTTGAGTTGGGTGCGCAGGGAGTACATAGCACAATTCCTATCCGTAGTTGTTCTGTGGCAACTGCAATACACAGCATTCACCCCTATCCCACAACACCACTTTTGATGTATTTCTAGAGCTGTGCGTTGCTTCCGTAATGAAACATATTTATTGCACACAAAGCTCATTAGGTTTCTGTGCGAGTTACAACACAAGTATCTGCACCAAAATCCCTTTCCAGTTTAAGCAAATGTCGAAAGACATTGGCAAGGACTTGAAAAATGGGTCCGCTTTTAAGAAACTTGGAACGGCAAAAGTTAGATAGAAATCAAGGATTATCTCAGAAGTTTTAGGAAAACTCATATAGGCACAATAGGAAGAATCACATAAGATCTGCAGTCCAAAAATACCAAATTGCACATCATACGTGTATTTACCAGTTGCATTGTTGGTGGGAAAAAAAAAAAGAGTAGGGAAGTTTTCTGGTAAGGAAATTGCTCCTATTGTCTAGAGAAAAAGCTCTTCTAATTTATAGTCTGAATACAGCAAAAATTCTGAAATACTGTAAACTAGTAAATTGTTAATAATGATGCTAACAACCAGTAAGACCTTGAATTTCAGAAAGTGTTAAGACCAGAATTTTTAGATGAAAATAGAATAGAATTGGATGAACTGGATTATTTTTGTTGAAATTCAATTTCATAGGAGATATGTACTCAATAGGAGGATAAGAAAATAAATGGTTAAACAGACACTAGAAAAATCTGGAAAGAGCTCACATTTTCATGTACTTTTCCACCACAGTCCATAGAAGTTCATTTAAAGTTATGAATACCACTTATAAGACTGTTGAGAGTTCCCTTCAGGAATCAGAGACCTAATTCCAATTCAGGATCCAAAAAAAAGGAGTATAGCGTTATTTCAACACAGAACTTGTCAGAGCAATCTTGTCATTAACAAAATGGACAGAGATTATGTCTTAATGGCTATACTGATCTTGCAATAGTGCATTTAGTGCCTAGGACAGCTTAGCTTTGCTTTCTCTTCTCAAGGGAGGGTTGACTTTCTTTGCGCTGAAGATGACACTTGAAAAATAATTCATAGGACTTTTATACTGCATCTGCTTCTTTTTTAAAGTGTAGGGTAATCATAGATAAATAAGCCTAATGACAGAGCTCAAATAACTGCAACCCACTAAACTAATTTGCAAAGTTTCTATCTATCTTCATCCAAAGAAAAACAAGCACATAAAATTCTTGTTATGGTAGAGTCATTGCACTGAATTTTACTCATTCAAGATAAAGCACATGGATAACAACAATTAATTAAAGTGATTTAAAACAGCAATGAAAAACTGTCTGATGCCAAACCATACCATGCCATTAACAAACATTTCTATATCCCATGAGATTCTGTATCATTATATTTGCACAATAAAAACATTCCTACAGAAATTTAAGTTTTAATATTGTTTCTGCATTAAGACCAAGTTCATTTGTACTTATTAACTCTCATGTGCATTGCAGTGAATTACACTAACTGTCGAGGTGAAACAGCAAGAAAAGGAGTGTATTCACCTTCCGTACAAGTGGTTCATTAGAACAAAAAGAATGATCACAACAGAAAGAACATTACCTTACGATTACGATCTAAAATCTATCAGAACAGCACACTTTATATTGCAATCACCCCTGATACAATGTTTACTGCACCTGTGTGATACCTTCTGATAATGTTATCTCTTCTATTTGGATATACATTATCTCTATGCAAGCTGGGAACATGGGTTGGATATCCACCTTTTTTAACAGCCCAGAGGTAAGAATGTAATCCTACGTAAGCTGCTATTTAGCCTCACTTTCTGTGTCATTCAAATCAGCCCAGCATGCATGTGTGCATGTGCAGTTATACCAAACACAAAAACAAAAATCATAGAGAAATACACACAGAGAAAAGCAAAAATAGAAATAACGTAATGCACATAAACAAATGACATCCCAGCAGAATACATACAAACAGCAGTGAATGATAATTTGAAAATGCAGAAGTATAAAGAATGTATTGTCAAAATGAAAGATGAATAGTGAAGAAATTCAACAGTGTAAGCTCTTCTGTTTCTAATCATAGAATCATAGAATCATAGAATCATAGAATCATAGAATCATTAAGGTTGGAAAAGACCTCTAAGATCATCAAGTCCAACCATCAACCCAACACCACCATGCTCACTAAACCATGTCCCTAAGCGCCTCATCTACACGCCTTTTAAATACTTCCAAGGATGGTGACTCCACCACTTCCCTGAGCAGCCTCTTCCAAGGCCTGACCACTCTTTCAGTAAAGAAATTTTTCCTAACGTCCAATCTAAACCTCCCCTGGCGCAACTTGAGGCCATTTCCTCTCGTCCTATCGCTAGTTACTTGGCAGAAGAGACCAACCCCCACCTCGCTACAACCTCCTTTCAGGTAGTTGTAGAGCGAACAAACCATGATTCTTGGATCTTTTTAATTTGATAGAAGTTGAAGTTCAGCATTTCATGGGAAACATTCAGCATTTTACACTATGAGGTCTAAGAAAGAAGTATACACTAGAACTAGATAAAAAAAATATTTAAAAATCTATGAATTTTTCTCATTCTGAGGTTACTCACAGTGGGACGGTCAAGCATAAGCATCCCTTATAGTAGATCACTGTAATATTGTCCAAGAACATTAATAATTAATTTTACCTGTCTTTGATTATAGGCCATAGGTTGGATTAGATGAATGATGGGGTGGATGATAGACTATTTATATATTCCTTTATGTCAATCCTTATATCCCTAAATCAACATATAAAACACCATTTATTTAAAGATGCTTGTTAAATTCAATCTTTGAAGAGAAATTTAGCTATTTAGGAAAGAACTGTGAAAGGAATTTATGAAGAATTTTGCTCTAAGCCTGTGATAGTCATTAAGGTCAATTGTTTAGTTACAAACTTAATAGATAAATCATTTAAGTAAAACATTGGAAACTGGTTTTAAAAGATTTGCAAAATTAGCAAGCATGCATACATGACTGAGCTGATAAACAGTCAATCTGTGACCCTTCTGGGAACTGATTTAATGTCATTAAGATACTTAATAGTATAAGTCCTGGACAACAGCCTGAGTTTCCTTCATTAAACTTTTCAAATACTTCTTGTAGGTTAGGGATCACTTCTTATAATTACAATCTCCTCATCAGTCAGCCAGCAAATCCAAGGTTCTTGGGTTATTTCAAGGTTACTTTAGTGTGAAGGGTAAAGATGCTGCCATGTTTCTTCTACTTTCAGCTTCCATTTATTGGTTAAAGAGCTTTATCTAGAACTAAACCTCTTTTTTTCTGCTTCCAACTAGTCTTTTCTCTCTGCAAGTACCTTGCTACCTTGGTCCCCAAATATTTTGGCCAGAACCAACTGCACTGGGTACATTGAGAGAAAAAAAACCCTGCTATCTAAGAGAAAGCATATGAATAACAGACAGACAGGGAAGCACAAGGAAGCATGAAGCAATCAATAAAAATGTTCACAGTTGGATTTATACCAGCAACACATCCAATCTAAACTACGACTAAAAACAGAATTCCATTGTCATTTAGCACTATAAAAAGAAATAGCCATGCAAGGAAGCTATTCTTGGAGATGGGCCTCTTGTGTCCATATTTATCCTGTGCACATCAACTGAGCTAGCATTGCAGCTTTTTGCTTCAGTTCTCCATGTGTTATTTTTGAGAACAAAGCAGTTCTGCTGAAAACCTATGACTACGTTGCAATCAATGAAACACTACACATATGAAATATGGATTACTCAGATGATAGAAAAAAACTGATGTAGGATAAGCCCATGCATTGGATGATCATCCACATTTTCAAATCATGCGTTTGCAAGATTGTCAGGAAATTCCATGGCAATAGGCTCTTGTCTTTAGAACTCCTTTGATATACTCTTTTATTCCAAGTTATACCTCTTTTCCAACTTATCGGGGATGTCTACTATTACAGAAAATATCTGTTTAAATAATAGTATTTTTAACCAAATACAATTGGGTAAACATACATCAAGAAATCCAAGAAGACTCTTTCACTCATCAGTTACTTCTGGATATAAAATGCTCATTTTTGTGCCCAAGTTAAGTGGAACAGTTTGATTGCTGTTTTTTCTCCTGGCCCAAAGATAGGCCTGGAGACATTCTACATCTTTGAGGCATCTAAATTAATCTAAATTTGCATCTTATTATTAAACCTATGATAGCTACTGTAGCTGCAGAATCCTTTTATATACCAATCAGACATTGCTACTCATCACCCCCAAACACCAACTCTTCCCTTTCAATGAGAATGCAGAATGTATAAATTAGTGTTGGAAAAGATTAATGATTTCACTTTATGTATTTCACAGATGGCAATCCAGATCATTGAATATTCTTACAGTAAGTGTTACACTATGCACACCTCTGACTGAGACCAGAGGTAAAATAGCCAGCATTTTACAGAAGAAAATATAACATTATTTCTTCTCACATCACAGCTCATCTTGTTCTCTACTTAGAGACTGGTTTAAGCCTTAAGAGATGAAATGCTAATATCCTTTAAAAAATTTATTTACTTTAATTCACTTTGCTTTTTCTTGTTAGAAATGCTGTCCCTTTACAATACTACCAAATCCCTGCATATTGGTTAATCAACCTGTGAATCAACGTTCCCAAATCAAATGGCTGCTTCTACTTTTTTCCAGCAATTTATTTTAAAAGGCAGTTGAAGCTACCTCAAATCTTGGAAAAAATAATTACATTGATTTAAATTCATATGTATGCTACTAAAATTTGAATTTACAGAATGTATTCTTGATTTGTGTCCTTTGTTTCTTGTTCCTTTTGGCAAGTGAGTCTGAAACTTCCCAGCCTCACTGTGGAATTCCTTTAGGACCTTAGTAAAGCCATTTACTCTCTCTGCCAGCTCCCTGTCTCTAAAAAAACAAGATAAATGAGATGTCCATACTGTTACAGTGATGGGAGGAATATTAATACATTTAGGTAAGACTAAAATTAATTTGAGCTATTCACCAAATGGGGTGGGCAAGCTGAAGAAAACTTGTCATTTCCAAAGTTGCATCAATGTTGTATGTCTGTTAGTTGAGCCTAATTAAGCTGATATTTTTCCTTGTAAAGTGGTAATGCAAGAATAGCAGAATTGGAAAATTTAAACATAAAAACATGAAAGGTTGACTTGGACAAAATTATGTAAATCTGATGTGAAAAAATACAGCATATTCTATCCTACTGAAGAGCTATAAAAATCCTCTCTCTTATCATAGTAGTGATTAATAAGAACTAGAATTTCATACGGCAGCATTGTGTTTTAAGGTTTACTCCTCAGCAATGGTCCATGCTGCTTGATTTATTTAAGTCCACACTAAATAGATTTACCATTCCAATCATTTAAGAATTTATTTTCCATGTGATGCTATTCTTTATGAAGGATACCCAGTAGTACATTCAAATCGACTGTGACTTTTTGAGAAGCAATCTTTGAGATGCTACAAAGGATGATGTCATGTGATTTAGGAGTTAGCCTTGACATGAAAGTATGAACCTGCTTATAGTATTATGTTGCCATGCTTATTCCTGGATTATCCAAGCTACAACAAAGTCAATGTAATTCTCCTTTTGACTTCACTGAGATATGATTTTGGTTTTGGTATTGTATGTATGATCTTCCTTTGCAGACACCTGCTGCCTTATCCCACTTTCGTCAAAACAGAAAACTCTACCCTTCTTGTCATTAATTCAAAGCACTATGGTGTTGTACAAGATTGCGTCAGAAAAAAATAGGAAAGACAAGGAAAAGATATAGGCTGAACATGATTCCAGTGTTCTGATCATTGCCAGTATGGTCTGGATGTTGAATTTTTGGTTCCAATGTGCACCTTTCCAGCACCCTAGCTGAAAGACCCAGTTCTGTAATCCATGGCATACCAATGCGAATGCTAATTGTTGAGTGATGACTACAAGAGGTATCTGGGAAACAAGGCAAAATCCATTAGGAAAAATATACTAAAATTTCCATCAGGAGTAAATTTCCCTCTTTGCATACTTCCCTTTCTAATTGTTGTGCACATACCAACCAGGAGAAGTGATGACAGGGTTGAGTGTTTATGGGTAAGAATTACAGGGAAGGCCAACAAGGCAGATATCACGGTGGGAGTCTGTTATAGGCCACCCAACCAGGATGAAGAGGCAGACAAAATATGCTATAAACAGCTGGGAGAAGTCTCACAATTGCTAGTCCTTGTTCTTGTGGGGGACTTCAATTTACCAGACGTCTGCTGGAAATACAATACAGCAGAGAATAAACAGCCTAGAAGGTTCCTGGAGTGTGTGGAAGATAACTTCCTGACACAGCTGGTGAGTGAGCCAACTAGGGAAGGCACCCAGCTGGACCTGTCGTTTGTGAACAAAGGACTTGTGGGTGATGTGTCAGCTGGAGGCTGTCTTGGGCATAGCAATCATGAAATGACAGAGTTTTCAATTCTTGGAGATGTAAGGAGGGGGGTCAGCAGAACTGCCACCTTGGACTTCCCGAGGGCAGACTTTGGCCTGTTTAGGAGACTGGTTGACAGAGTCCCTTGGGAGGTAGTCCTGAAGGGCACAGAAGTCCCGGAAGGCTGTATATTCGTCAAGAAGGAAATGTTAAAGACGCAGGAGCGGGCTGTCCCCAAGTGCCGGAAGACGAGCCCACGGGGAAGACAGGTCTGGCTGAACAGAGAGCTTTGGCTAGAA
>NW_009186977.1:0-7239 GCF_000690835.1 Fulmarus glacialis | reverse complement strand
TCCAACCTTAATGATTCTATGATTATATCATTCTATGATTCTAAAAAGTAAAGTTTTAATAGTCTAAGATATCTTTAGTAAAACTAACCTATCTAACACTTATTTCTCTTGAAGCTATTTCAGAGCAGTGGTTCCTAATTTATACCTTGTGGGGGAATACTGTGTATGATCCTGTGATGTTGCTCCCAGTCAGAGGGAATCAAAAGGTTAAAATTGAGCACAGTGGGATGGACACAATACAGGGCTGCTTTCAAAATACTGCTTTCACAGAATTGTTACTCAAGGACCAGTGATGGCTAGGAACTGCTGTTCTGCACATTTCATTTAAACTGAAAACAAACTTTTCAAGAGAACTCAAAGTCTGGCCAGTGAAAAATCCTGGACACTTTTGAAAATGTTACTCTACATTCCTGAATATAGTAAATGTGATAAATACACTAGTTAGAATTGCAAAACATGTTTTTCAGTTTAGATCTATTAAACAGATTCATTTTTATTATACTGAGAAAATAACCTCAATCTTCTATTTTTCATGCTTTGTGGAAACAGAAGGGTTGAGCTGAGTTTATTTTTATAAATATTCTGCACTTGCAGGTGAAGTTTGACAGAATGTCACAACTTGCTTTCCATTTAATTTCTAGTAATTGCCAGTCTACACCCTCTCCTGAATTAACAGCCTGGAGACATTCAAATTTCACATTCTGACTCAGTTGCACTCAGCTTTCAGTCTTTTTTCCCCCCTTCCTTGAAAACTTTGCTGTTGTGACTGGCAAACTGTATTTTGTTATTCATTTTATAAAAATTAAATTCTAGATACCTGGTCTGAAATCTTCTTTCCTGACACGAATTACAGTCCCCAATGCTGTCATCGCTGATGATATTCCTTACCTTGATACACAAGTTTATATTCAATCTATGAGGTAAACTAATTAAATGAGAGAGACCTGTACAGATTTTCACGAGTCTTTTTTTAATTCAGTGCTCTCAGCTGGACTCTGTGGATCTTCTGCAGTGCAGGAGCAAAGCAGTTATTCAAAATATCCCTTAGTGTCATATGTCCTGGATACCCTGGTTGGGAGACATGAGGAGAGCAAATAGAATAAAAAGTCCATGTTAAATTACACCAGTGGGGTGGATGCAAGTAAATAATGATTGTGTTGAGCAAAGGTATTTATTTTTCTGCTATTGCTATGGTTATTAGCAAAACTCTTGCTGGTTTAAGAATGGGAGCCAGCTGGGCCTACAGTTAAGAATAATTGTTGTTGCTGTTCTGGGCATTGCTGGGCTTATAATTATATTCAAAGTGCACTGGCCATGCAGGTTGCTTGATCCTTCTCAACATCTATGTAATTTCTTGGACTTGAATGCTGGGATATGGATTGACCTAGAAGTCTGGTAAAAATCAGGTAAAAAGGTGTTGCCTGAGTACAGTCTGGTCAGACTTGTTCTCCTCAGTTCTCCTCCTTGTTTTCCTTTGCTCTTTGCTCCCCTGGAAAAATCAGTGATTGTTGTGGGGAAAATACAGGGGCATACCACCTTCTTATGCAGAACAAGAAAGAGGGATATCTTAGTTCAGATCTGAGATCCCCTTTTACTCCTCTTGTCAGTGCCAGAATCCTGGCTTATGGTTTATTCCGTGTCTTAAAATTAGTGAGTGACAGTACCTGAACCTGTTGTCTCCAGAGACTTGAGTTTCAACCCTAGGCTTTACTTGGGTTTTTGTCACCTGAAGATGTTATGCTGGTGAAACTGGTTGATTGGAAGAAACATCCGAACTAGAATCTTCAGACCTGTAAAAAGTCTTAGGGACAGCAGAATTGAGAAGCCTGTAGACCAACAATAGTATGCACAGAAAGAGCTGAAGAGAGGAAGAAGTCTGGTTTATTACTCGGTTTAGTGTTGATTTTCACAAGCCCTTGATTCACTGATATGCCTTTTGATAGTCCGGCTTCATATATGCAACATTTGAGGCAACGTTACTGGTAACATTAAGCAGTACTAAGGAGAAAGCGAAGTATTAGATATGCTGAATTCTACCATTGGAGGCATTTCTTCTGAGTGATAGTACTTTGCCCGTGAGAGTCACCTCTTACAGCTTAGGCAATTAAAGCCTAGACATCTAAATCTTAGATTGCCATATCAGACTCCTTCTGTTGGAAATAGGTCAGTTCATCTCCTAAAACAGGTCAGATGACTTACTTTAAATGCATACCAGTCTAAGTGTATGAAGTTAGCTGATGTGAATCTCATCCTCAGTTTTGTTTAATATGTGAACCTTTATCTCCCTCAAAAGTAAATCAGCATGGAAAGTCATTAAGTCTTCTCTTTTGTACCCTTAATATCTTCACAAGTTGAAAACTGTTGATCGTCCTGTACTTCGAAACCTTGTTCTGTTTTAAAGGATAGGAAGTTACACTTTGAGGGATTGTTCTTTGTCTAAGGACAGTTCTGAGGTCTCAGGCAACCATTCTAAACTGGCCACCTATATGAATGCTTTGCATACCATCTCTGAGTTCAGAGGGAAATGAGATGAGAAATCTGAGGATGGATGAGAAATCTGATGAAGGACAGTTCTTATGATTAAAGGTACCCTTCCACTTTGCAAGATACTTCAGAAGATCTTGAAAGAACAAGATGTCCTTCTCCAGCACCCCAGTAATCCTCATGGGAGGTGGTGCAGTGAGGTTAGTGTTTATGATGGCGGGCTCTCCAGAGCTTTTGGTCAAACAGGAGTGGCTGTGAATGCTGGAAAGCTCGTATTTTCTCTGCTGCTGATTCAGGATGTGATCTCCAGTGTATCATTGAAATGATTGCCTTTCTCCATTTTAAAGGAAAAATGCTTCTGCTCTACCACAGAATAAAAAGAGGAAGCTTCTGGGCTCTGGTACCAACATGGTAAGATACCAACAGGAAAGAGCAGCAGAACTCAAAATAGTCATTAATGAACCTCAAATGCTTTGGAGGTTATGTAATAACCTGGATTTCTGTGTATTCATTTTAAAAAAGCATTTTGTGTATAATAAATATTTGTTAAATATAAGACAGATCATTAAGGTATCTGTGTGTTTGTGTTATCTTACCTGATGTTAAGTGTAGACTGGCCATGAACAAACTTGGATTGGCAATGACATGGAGGTTCTGGAATTGCCTCTGATCACAGCACTGGGGCAAAGAGAATAGCTGCTTTGCAGATGACGTTAAATACACTAATGATAGAGTGATAGGTGTCTGTGTTGGCAGGGGACTGAACTTTGTGATGCAAGAGGTTCAACCAGGAGGCTTAAATTTATTATCCAGAATGGTTATACAAAAGGGAATACAGTCTCTACAGTAATGTGGTTTTTATGCCATTATACCACGATATAAAATGTTACCATTCTGATCTTGTTTAAAATCTCCCATGTAGGCATTTTGTAGATGTACAAATCTACAGGGTATAGCACAGTAGAGAATCTAAACCTCTGGGCCTAATTGTTGGTGTAATCCTATTGAATTTTATTACAGTACTCTGCTGTCTTTGCCAGGTGGACGCTTTATAAGTGAATTGCCCTGGTTACTGTCGTGGTTAAGTCTCCATATGACTCAGCAGCACTTGCTTCTTCAGCCACAGACAGAGATAAAGTTTGTTCTTTAGTAGATATAATTCAATTCTGGTGTAAGTGAGGGGCTATAAAAGCGATTGAGTTGCAGCTGTAACTTCTATACAGAACTTGGGCTTTGGATGTGATCTCATATCTAAGACCTTGTCATAGAGAATCTCACCAGGAGGGCTCTGTATTTCTGACAGATTTTAAATTAGACTGCTTTTTGCCTTGCTATCTTGACTGGCTTCTGATATTTTTCTTAGAGTAAGGGCAGTTCTTACAGAGTACATCATTTATATAAAACTTGTTCGAATGTCAAAAGCTTGTAACAACATATGGAATAACAAAAAAGGCAGATCTTGCCTTCAGTCAATACACTTCCATCAGTCAGCCTTCTATTTTGAAAAGACCTCTTATCACAGCATTTGAAAAACACTGTGTGAAACCAGACTAATGTTCCAAAATGTTTTGTGTGTTCTGCTATTTCATGCTAAAGCCAATTGTGAATGGCGCTTTTGAACTATTTATTTGTGGAAATGTATTTGTTGCATTTCTATACAAAAGAAAAAAACCTAACACCACATTGTTATTTCATTCTTCCTGATGGAAACTAATAGGTGAACAGAAATTCTCTGAGAACATGAAAATATCCAAGCATACAAACCTGTTGAATCAAGGCAATTGCACAAGCCCCACATAATATTTCTTTTTTTGTCTGGTGACAACACAGGCTGAATTTTACATGATGGGGATCTGATATAAGGCAGTGGAGTACATTAGCCGGTAACAGTAGACGATCTATCCCACATGCTCTTTGTTGGGACTCTTTATGCCTCTCCTAGATTTGGAAAAGGAAATTTGTCTATGCACAAGGTTAGGGGTAGCCAAAGACAGTGATCTTTGGTACCCAGGACATTTCTCCTGTTTTAATTTTGTTGTGCTCCTGGAGGAAATTACATTTGCTTCAGAACTAGCTTTTAAATTCCATCTTGGAAATATGGGAATGAACTGCCCATTGGAGATACGGTCTGAATGCAGAGAATCTAACAAAGACCTGTTTCCTTGCATTCCAAAACTAATGTTTCCCTGATTAGTGTCAGCATCTTACACAGATATTTTTATCATGGAGACCCACTGCAGTTTATAAGGGAGTTATTATAAAGCTGAGAAAAGCAAGGGGGGTGTGTGTGTGTGTGTAAATGTGCCACTATCAGAGTTGTTCAGCAGGTTAGTACTATGGAGTAAAATCTGCAGTCTGACCCTGGTTTATGTGAGTATAACTACAGTGTGAATTTCTAAGACTCTCTGTAAGAGTGCCATGGTTGATTAACAACATTTCATAGA
Organism: Fulmarus glacialis; assembly: GCF_000690835.1. Classification (NCBI taxonomy): domain Eukaryota; kingdom Metazoa; phylum Chordata; class Aves; order Procellariiformes; family Procellariidae; genus Fulmarus; species Fulmarus glacialis. The sequence goes on along the minus strand of NW_009186977.1, from coordinate 2,311 downwards.
CATGCAGTGCAATGAATGATACATAGTTTCTTATGGCCATTCACTACATCTGCTAGAGAATTTAATTTTTCTACCTTTTTTTCCCCTCACATTTCTATTCTTTTTTCCACATTATCAATCTATACTCTGATTTAAAAAACTACAATAGTGTAATAGCAAGGAAGAGTAGTTTCATTATCAGTTTGGAGACACTTAGGCAAGGTCTGGCCATACCATAAAAAATAATAGATTATAACATATATTTATTTAAAGTAATGTTGGGTATGTACTTGTCATAAGAAGTTTCATAAAGAAAAAAAATTCCTCTTCCCAAATTCCAACAACTTAACAAAGCTGTAAAGTATTCACAATGAATAATTTATAAGTCAAAATAACTACAATTTTAAGACGTGAAATGAGACTTCATTGGTCTCATAAAATTTTGTGTCCCAAGGGTTTTTCATTATGCTTAAACTACACAATTACCATATGCATAAAAACCTGATATTCATTACATTAAAGAACTTTTTCAAGAAAGAATTTATCTTTCAACATATCTTTCATCTACATGAGCGCATTTGACAGTTAGTTCACTCTATTACTGTAGATTGTAGTAAGATTGGAATGTACCTCTTAATCTTTTTTCTTTTTTTTTCAAATAGCCTCTCTATTATTTAGGCTAAACTATTAGACTTTAAATGAAGTATCTTCAGAAATCTCATGAATGGGACTTTAAGCCTTAATACTTTTTCTATAGAAAAGTTTCCTTCGTGCATTGTTTTTCTAATGTTGGAAAAGCTTCTAAGTGAACACAAAACATTTTAAGTCTTTTACAATGAAACACTTCAATTTTGTTCTTAAAATAACACTTAGTCAGCTTCACCCCTCTTCTGACAACTACTCCTGTGTATTATACCTTGCAGCTATCTTTGATGAACAAACCCAGGAAAAGGATCCTTAGTTATAAATTCATCTTTCTTTCTAGTCAAGCACATCTGTAAAATTTCACTGCCTACTGGCATTCTGTTTTCCATCATTTGTAAGCACCTTCTTGATCTCTACTGCCATGCTCAGCAGAGTGGCAACAAATTTGAAAAGATGGATTCCATTTTTGTAGCAAAAACTGTTTGTTGAGTTTTCCATCTTGTCATGAACAAATTCTGCTGTTTTGTTTAACTGCTGGCTCAGAGTATCGTGACAAGAAAGTAACACTGTCAAGTTGGATCTAATTAGCCCAATAAAAACCTGGAACTTGAAATACTAAGAAATTATATTTTTTTAAAAAATCCATACAAGCAAAATTGCAATGTATTTTCCCAGCAATCATTTCATGTCCACAGTAAATTAAAGTGAAGGATGGCATAGAATAATATGTTTGTTTGTTTTTAATTAAGAAATTTCAGTGTGTATAGCCAGGAGAAAGGATAAATAATTGATCTGCTTTCTCATAACTGCATAGGGTTTTGAGGTTTTTTTTGTCCAAAATGTGTATATTTATGTCTTGCAGTGAACTTCCTCTGTCAATTCCTGTAATTGCTCTAAAACAGTTGCATAAAAAATCTGTGGTTTCACAATATTTTTTCTTCTCATAAAGAGAAGAGGTTATGCTTTGAAGTATCTGATTGAAATAAATGGATTACAAGACATTATATGACGACTTTCTATATTCTTCTGTTAAAGAGCAAAATGCGAATATGAACAAGAGTCTAAGATAACTTTGAAGAGCTGTAGAGTTTAGCAACCTCTTACTAATTGTATCTGACCATGTAAATCTCTTCTAGGACAGTTACCCAGCTTCTGTAAGGAGATGTAAAATGGTTTCTATCCCAATATTGCATCTGAGGTATTTTTTTTGTGTCATGAAAGACACAGGTGAGAAGCAGCTTTAAACTTTAAGGTGTTGAGCAAGTGCACCAACAAGAAGCCAGTATGTAAAAGGCTGACCCTAGGGATTACTACCTTGCTAGTGTCACTCTTTGTTTAAGTCTAGAAAGGAGTTGTTAGGCAAGAAGCTTCTACTCATAGACCTGATGACGCTTATGTTGTCTATCATGTCCAGATCAGAATCTAGGACTTCAGCTGTGTCTCTTGGAGTTTCAGACTCTTCTAAACAACGACCAGGTTCTGCTGACTTTGGTGGGATATGTGTAAACAGGTCAGTGGGAAAAAAAAAATAATGCCTGAGCTTGCCACTTGGTAAAGATATGGAAAATTAATATGCTCCTGTTTACTAACAGTGAAGTACTGTTTAATATCTTCATCAGTGACATAGACAGTGGGATCAAATGCACTCTCAGCAAGTATGCAGACGACACCAAGCTGAGTGGTGCAG
>NW_009186976.1:0-11621 GCF_000690835.1 Fulmarus glacialis | reverse complement strand
CCCTATCTTTCCGTACAGCACGATATCTTTCGGCCGCCAGATCCTAACTACCCACACACCCACAGTGTTTCTGACATATGAAGTGAGATCCAGTTCTACATGCCTCAGTTTGGGAGTCAACTATGATTATTCAGCCTTAGGAACTTACTTTGATTTGAGATGTCCTTTTATTACAATGGAAGACATTGTATTACAGTACTGAGGAAAACAGCAGGAGACAGAGGAAAAGATAGTATAACACTTTAATAAATTATATGAACATACATACATATACACACAGAGATATAAATGTGTTCTATTTACATTGCACAAATATAATAAACATAGTAAGATTTACCTGGTCTGATAACTTGCATTGATATGTAACATGGCTGTTCTTTGAATCAGCTAAAACTGATTAGCAAGGTGCACTCTTCTTTGGCAGCAGTCACAAGGTCTGGATTGTTCTTTTTTTCTCTTTTTCTCTTTCTCTGTTTTCCAGCAAATCATTCTGATAGTTATATAGTTATATATTTGTAAAGTATAATATGCTATAAATGCCTGAATACTGGTTTGCCACAACAATTTTACATGTTTATTTTTTCATATCCACTAGGTGTAAGCTTGATGATTTGGGGGTGGATATTAATCACTAACATAAACATTATTTCAGATACACATGATAAACAGTTTAAATGTTCGTGGTAACTCTGTGTTTTACAACATAAAGAAATGTTAAAATAGGGGTCTGAAGAAAGGAAAATGTCTGCTTCTTCCTCTTAAATTATTATACATAAATATACATATATGTACATGTACTCACATATTAAAAAATAGTAATTGTTGGTTGTTTTGTCTGGTTGCTTTTCTGCTTTATACATGCATGGTCAGCACATTTCATATGACTACCAGTATTGCTCAGATCAGTGGTCCTAGCTCTTAGCATTAACTGGAGATCTGAAACACCTATGCTGAATTTCACCTACTGTGAAACAACTCTGCCTCCCTGCAACCATCTCAGCCTTACTCTGTAAATGGTAACACTGCATGCAAAGTATATGCAGGAACCATTACATGTCCAGATACTACCGTAAATGTACTGTATGGGGCATGCTTATTACTCTGACATTTTCACGTTTGTGCTTAAATAGTTCTACCTATTTAAGCAGGATCTCAGCCTCCTTCCATCACCAGGATAGGTGGTATACTAGGTGCTGATGACAATGTATCGGGAAAGTAATTTGTAGGACCCATGTTTTTTTACCAGGAGCTGAGAAGTATCCAGTGGATAGAAGAAAAGGAAGGAAAAACAAGGAGGGTTTCCTGAAAGAAAAAAATTCTATATCGTGGTACTTTATTTTCTCTCCAAAACATTTCCAATGTGACATTAAAAACAAACAAACTAACAAACAAACAAACAACAAAAAAAGGAAGGTAGCACTTTTACAGCTGTCTTCTAGTTGCAACTTGACCAAACATGAAGGCATTTCACTGGGCTGGGGTGGAGGGAGGGAGCTGGAGCTGTAGACTCCCTTTGCTATACAGAGTGGGAGCTCAATTAAGTTGTGTCAGCATGTTTAATATTGATTGAGGTGACATAAATTATTCCTCATAGCCTCCAGTTACCAATCCAGGGCATGGAGCTGTTGTATGTCCTGTGTCATATCCTTTATGGATATCTCAGATGTTTCATTCGTCTGTGTGTGGATACTTATATCAAAGACTAGCTTTCCCTTGATTATATCTACACACTTAGTATACATAGATTTGAGCATTTAAATTTGAGTGTCTAAGTCTGGAGCTGAAATCTGTCCTTGGGCTTAATTTAGCTGCCTGAATATAAGTGTCTAAAGATAATTTATAAAGCATTTTGATACTTTGAACTATAGGCAAAACATAAGAAAATTAGTATTTTAAATATTTTTATTTCAATGCTAGCTGTGAGCATTGTACAATGTATAAAATAGAGACAGTATTTTTGAAATTAAGGTTTTGTTGCTAGGCCTTTTAACAGACAATTCTGTGTTGTGTTTTTTTTTTTAAATTTATTTATTTATTTTACACAAGATTTATCTTGTATATTTCCTTCATGTTATCTCATTTGGTTAGCTTTAACACCCCAGAATTTTAATTTATTGAAGAATGGAATCAGGGAACAGTTGAGTTTGGAAGACAACTTTAGAGATTATCTGGTCCAACCCCTCTGCTCAGAGGATGGTCAGCTAAAGCAGGTTTCCCAGGACCATGGGAAACCAGTCAGGTTTTCAATATTTCCAAGGATGGATTCTTCACAACGACACTTGTCAACTTGTTCCAGTGATCAATCCCTCTTACATAAAAATAAAAGAAAATAGAATAATAATAAAAAATGTTCTTATGTTTAAATGCTATTTCCTGTATTTTAATTTGTGCCATTGCCTCTTGGATTCTCGTTGGGGACCACTGAGAAGAATCTGGCTCTGTCTTCTTCACTCCCCCCTGCCATCAGGTATCAATATGCATATTGGTATGATCTCCCTGAGCCTTCTTTTCTCCAGGCTGAACAAGCCCAGCTCTCTCAGACTTTCCCTATAGGAGATGCTCCAGTTACTTCATCACCTTCATGGCCCTTTGTTGGACTCCCTCCATTATGTTTATGTCTTTTTTGTACTGAGGAGCCCAGAACTGGACACAATACTCCAGGTGTGGCCTCACCAGTGCTGAGTAGAGGGGAAGCAACATCTCCCTCAACCTGCTGGCAACACTCCTGCTATTGCAGCCCAGGATATCATTAGCCTTCTTTGCCACAAGGGCACATTTCTGGCTCATGTTCAACTTGGTGTCCATCAGGACCATGTCCATATGGCTTTTGAACATCTCCAAGGATGGAAACTCCACAACCTCTCTGGGCAACCTGTGCCAGTGCTCAGTCACCCTCAGAGTAAAAAAGCATTTCGTGATGATCAGAGGGAACCTCCTGTGTTTTAATTTGTGCCCATTGCCTCTTCTCTTGTCACTGGGTACCACCTGGCTCCATCTTCTTTGCACCCTCCCTTCAGGTATTTATATACATTGATAAGATCCACCACCCGCCCCCAAGCTTTCTTTTCTCCAGGCTGAATATTCCCATCTCCCTCAACCTTTCCTAATCCCTTAATCATCTTTTTGTTCTTCCCTCCAGTATGTCTATTTCTTTCTTGTACTGGGGAACCCAGAACTGGGTCCACTACTCCAGATGTCATCTCACTAGTGCTGGGTAGATAGAAAGGACCACCTCCATCAGCCTGCTGGCAGCACTCTTCCTAATGCAGCCCAGGGTGCTGTTGGCCTTCTTTCCTGCATTGCGGGCTCATTTTCAACATGTCATCCACCAGGATCTCCAGATCCTTTCCTGACTGGCTGCTTCCCACCTGGTGGGCCCCCAGCCTGTCCTCGTGCATGGGTTTTTCTTCTCCAAAGGCAGGATTTTGCTGTTTCCCCTTGCTGAACTTCATGAGATTCTTGTTGACCCATTTCGCTAGTCTAGAATCTGCCTCTGAATGGCAGCACACATATCTGCTGTATCAACTACTCCTCCCAGTTTTATATTGTCTGTAAACTTGCTGAGAATGCACTCCACAAATCTCACGGGTTGTTTATGCCCTGCTTTGTTGCCCTTCCAGGAGATATTGGAGTGATTCAAGTCCCCTGTGAGGATGAGGATTTGTAAATGTAAGGCTTCTTCCAGTTATCCAATGAGGGTTTAATCTGCTTCCTGATGAGGCAGTCTAAGCAGACCCTCACTACAATGTCACCCATGTTGGTCTTCCTGCTAATCCTGACCCCTAAACTCTCAGTTGGCATCTCATCTGTCCTCAGGCAGAGGTCCACCGCTGTCTCCCATAAAGGGCAACTCCCCCTCTTTGCCGTCCTGCCAGTTCTTCCTGAGGAGCCTGTCCATCCATCACAGCACTGCAGTCATGTGAGCTATCCCACCACACCATCTTGATCCACTGTTTCAATATTGCTTATGTTTCTCCTGTGGATATGGCTTTTGATTAAGCAAGGAATATAAGCCTGTTCTCTCTATCTGCAGGTTGGTTGTTTCTGTCACACCAGCTTTCTTCCTTGTACTGGTAAATTTTCTAATCAGAAGACTAAAAGCACTGATTGTAATATTAGTAATGATAACAATAATTGTGAAGCTTTTTTCATTAAAGTAATTTTATCTTTCAACATATGTTTTAAATTACTATAAATACTATTTTATAGAGAATAATAAAAGTGTTTTATATCTTTCTGTATATATTTATGTATGTATTTGATTTTCCAATCTTCATAATTTGTTCTTTTGGTAAACTACCCTAGTATTGTTACTGGCAACAATTACTCAGCATTTGTTTTATTTAAATTAAAAATTCCCCTCTCATTTGTTCCTTTGCCAAAAATGTTTGCTAGCAAGGAACTGCATTTATCGTTCAATTTCCACTGCAATATTAATCCTCTAATGACTGAACAAAGTCAGTGGAAAGTGTAGACTGGATGTGCACAGCAACAACAACCATAATCTTCTCCAATCTCCCTTGTCAATTAACTAAAGGCAGGGAGTTGACATTAGATACTAAGAGTTGGATATGTTTCTATCAATAGGTGCCTGATGAGTGATTCCTAGAAGGCTGCAGTTACTTGTCTTTTCCAGGAAAGCCATTAATGGTTGGATCAGTAATGGAACAATATGAGCAAAGAACACAAGTCCAGAATATAGATTCAGTAATCTTACAGATACAAATCATTAGGTGACCCTGAAAAAAGGGTGTGATTTAATTTGAATAACTTACCATAAAAATCACGGGGAGGGGGGGGGGAAGAAGGGAAAAAAAAGAAAATAAAAAGATATTTAAAGTATGTGTGCTTAGAGAAGCCATTATTTTCTCTTAAATGATTCTTGCTAAAAGATGGCATATTGGGAAGGCAGCAATATTTTGGGGACCTACAATCCTGCAGATTCTTTTGTACAACATGACTATAGATCCTAGCCAACTCTATCAAAAAATGTCATACATAGAGTCTACATGTCATTCTTTCCCTTTTTGTAGGCTTACCTGCACTGTAGATAGAGATTATCAACATTTGCTAGTCATACATGTATCAATAATAAGTCTACCTGCTTCCTCCAGTAACTTTCCTTCAGGACCAGTAAACTAATAACATTGAAAAGAAATTTATATAATGTTATAAGGAGTTACTCTTTGTGGGAATTCCCAATTTCAACATGTCATAACATGCCTTTTTGTAGGCTTACCTGCACTGTAGATAGAGATTATCAACATTTGCTAGTCATACATGTATCAATAATAAGTCTACCTGCTTCCTCCAGTAACTTTCCTTCAGGACCAGTAAACTAATAACATTGAAAAGAAATTTATATAATGTTATAAGGAGTTACTCTTTGTGGGAATTCCCAATTTCAACATGTCATAACATGCAATAACCAAGTAGAAGAACAATCAACCAAAAAAACCCCCACAAATTATTAAAGATCTCAATTTCAGGCATTAATTTTTACCGCTTCTCCCCAGTAAATGATACATCAGTCACTGTGTCTTTCATTATTGGTTCTCAACTCACATCTTCAGTCTCACAAAACTCTTACCCCACCCCACCTCCAAAATGTGTCCTTGTCTGCTGTTTGCTGCCTTTGTCCTAAAAATGCTTTCCTAAGTACAGAAATATTTTCTGTAGCAACAACTATGAATACTAATACTTAAAATAATGAGTTTACTTTTCAAGTATTTATTTCTTATAAAATGGACAAAATAATTTCTTAGCTGCTTAGCGATTTAAGTAACACCTTCTGCTGTTCCTTGATACTTGCAGTTTGACTTATTCAGCAGCAATTACAGTGCCCTGTCCTCATCTCACATTGCAAAAGAAGAAGAAGAAAACAATCCCTCCAGTTTTGGTTTTGATTTTTTTTCATTTACCTTTGGATCATCTGGTGACTCTCAGTTTGGAACCTGGATACTAAATAGTAGTAGACTGATATTTGGGTCAATGAATATACAATGGACATCAGCATACAAGGAAAAATGAACAAAACTAAAAAAAAAAAAAGTCTTCGATAGCAGTTAATTAATATGTCTGGTCACCTTTAACACCTGAATAAATAGAAGTAGGATGAGAAGACACTAAATATAAACCAGAGGGAAAATAACAATGAAGGCAAAAATGTTGTATCTGTTGTTATAATCAAGTCAAGTAAAAGAAATCAGTTAGCATGGAGTGGTAATCTTGGAAATGTTCTCTGTCATGATGAAAAAGCAGTAAAGATGGTGCTGCCAAAAGAAAAATGAAAGTAAAACCAACTACAACAAATATTTTCGGAGAACTAGCCAAATTTTACAGGTTGATATTGAGAAACAGAATCATGGAATCATAGAATGATTAAGGTTGGAAAAGACCTCTAAGATCATCAAGTCCAACTGTCAACCCAACACTACCATGCCCACTAAACTATGTCCCTAAAAGTACTACAGGTGTATTAGTCTAAGATTCACTGAATCAAAGGAAAGTTAAGCGCTACATATTTTCATAAGTGCTACGGAGTATTAATTTAAAGAGGTCTAAAGGTATGTAAATGTTAAGATAATTACTAAAGAGAACAACCCCTCACAAATTAACTCAGGAAGCTCTTTGTTAATGTGGAGTTCTTACAGATTAAGATTATGTAATACAGTTAGTGTTCATTCAACCTCATTTTTAGAAGCTATTAAGGAACTGATCTTTCCCTGATTAGTTTTAACTATACAGAAAATACAAAATAGAGAAACCTAAATGTGATTTTAATTAACAGAAGGCCTAGTCACAAGAGAGGTCAGACTGAAGAATACAACGTGGCACTGAAACTTTTATTTTTTCATAATATTTGCATTACAGATAATGAAACACACCCTTATTTGATGGCTGTTGTTTAACTACATTGATGCAAGTTCACATTTTCTTGCCATAGGGTATTTTCCTCAACAACATTGATAAATTTAGTATTAGCTTATTTACAACAATAACCCAAGTTAATTTCCTCAGTCAATTACTCAATTAGTATCTTCATTTAATTCATTAATCTATGTCACTTCATTAAAAGGAAAGCTATGACTTATTTCAATGTTGTGCAAAATTCAATATGCTAAGAGTACCTACATTTTAGAAGAGTTAAGTATCTTAAATTAATAGCAAATTTCAGCACTGCTGCTGTTACAGAAATTAATTATAATTACTAATCTCTACAGCATGTGACTTGCAGTTTTATTTACTAAACATGAGAGGATTTTAAATATTTGCCATAAGAATATTTTCTTGTAACAACCATTTCTACCTCCATCTTCTTCATTTTCTTTTAGATTCTTATGCTATTCTGTGGTGTAATTTAGCATCCTAAACCACTAACTAATCAGCTGATGTCTCTCTTCAAAAAACTAAAACTTTTAAAACAGTCTGTTTGTTTGACTGCCAACTGACCATGTTGTGATTCCCTTGGTATACCTTTTCCTGCATAGAAATACTATACAGTAGTTAGCAGTTGCCCATTTTTGCGAATGAGTGGTTTTGAGGCCACTTAAAGAATCACTGGCAAAGGTATCAGCAAAAAGTGACTTTAATAGAAATTTATAAAAGCGCAACTTAACAGAATTCGATGGCAAGGTTCACTCTATTACTTATTACATGGATTAAGTATACACAGGGAAAATCGTGTCAGAATTATGTTGGAATGATTTATAGAAAGACCGAGAACAAAAAGGGTAAGGAAGACGCTCCTGTTGAGTCACGAGGTTCAGAGTAGACCCCCTTACTTTCTAAACTCCTTCTCAGAGAGGAGTCTAGGTGTGGCTGGATCTACCCCTAGTCTCAGACTGGGTCAACAGTTTATGCCTAAGGGATTATATGTGTTTAGCAGCAATTTAAAGTTCATATACAGTTTTAAGGTAGATAATAAGATTTTGACAGCTCTTAATCATTGACTAATTTAACAGTTACAAAGCGAGTTAATCAAGTTTGATACAGTGACTTGATTACAGATTATGCTTATTACTGGTTATCTAAATCAAAACACACAAACACACAAAAGATCTAGATCAATTCACACATAAGGGCCCAAGGCTAGATAAATTTATAAAGGCCTAAAGCTAGATAAATTTATAAAGGTATACCTGTTAAAAATTCCCCTCGAGTCTTGTGAAATACTCACGTTAAATGCCTTCTCATTTCTCAATGGGCAAAGGGTCGAGCCCCGAGGAGTGTCTCAGCCAAGCAGTGTTTCAGCCCAGGTCCCGATGGTCCTCTGAATATCACAGACTTGAAAGTGAGTGATGACCCACTCAGAGGGAGATTCTGGACGCAGCCCACTGCGGTCCAGGAGAGCTCAAAGGGTCTCACTTGGGACCGCTGTTTATAGGTTTGCAAGATGATTGGCTTTAGTCGTCAGTAAATTTCCACCCTGGCCACAATCTGGGGTGATCCAGGATAGTAATGATGGTATTGTTCCATGGTATCAATAGTATCATTCCACTTGAGCTGCAATCCAGGTGGGGAATGTTTCAGGGCTGTCAGGGATGACGAATTATCGCCTGCTCTCATTCCCTACCCTGATCAGGTAGCCCGTGTTCCTGGTACGATCAGTGTCGCTCCCCACCTTAGCCATGCAAGAGTGCCTGATATGCTACAGGGAAGCTTAACCACCCACATCATTACACAATGGCTAAGGCCTAACAGGAGTTCCTGAGATTGTAGAGTGGTCCAGGGGAAGGGGGGAAATGCACCACCACAATCCACCCTATAACTAAAATCAATCCATCTGTCTCTCACAGAGCAGTGGTGTGGTCGCCTCTTGCCTCCATGCCTATAAACAGATCAATACCATATTCCAGTTGCAATTTGGTTGGTTTATCTAATCATTATGGTTTTGTTAAATACGATTAAGCAATGTTATATATGCGAGGAGGTTTTGGTAATAGTGCTACCTGTCTAGCCATCTTCTACACTCTAACATATAGAACAATGTTCAACAACAAGCATAATATAACAGAAATTAGTAAAATTATGATGGGATGTAAAATTCGATTCAAAGTCCCTGTTGCTGTTGGTGACCATCCAAATAACCAATATGTTCTCCATCTTTCTTCACTCTTTCTAGGACATGGTGTATCTTCTCTGTGTCATGATGGACGGTAATCAGAGTTCTTTGTCTGTTGTTTCAAATTCATTGTAGTACTTGACTCAGGTCATCATGTTGCAACAGCTTTCTCACCAATGTGAGATTCATTCCAATGGGGGTAAGTGGTAAATCTTGATAGCATGTGTAGTTCGATTGTAGCAATTAATGGGTTGTGACAGGAGCTGAATAGTTAAAGTCACATCCCATAATTTTGGTAAAATTACAAATACAGATATTTGAGTGATTATATGTCTCCACAGTGGTGTTGTCTATAAGTATAGAATCACAAAGAGTTCTTATACAACACATATAAGTACAGTTTCAGGAGTTTCATTAGGGTGTATTTCAAAATGACAAATATTTTGTTCAGTGTCAAGACAAATGTCTTGGACCTTAATGGTACTGCCTTCACAAATAAATCCTTGTTGTTCCCATACAACACATGCATCCACATCAATAGTTTGCCATTTATCTCCATTTTGTTGGGCCCATACTCTATGTTCTAACGGATAGAGTACCACTACATCGTGATTTAATCCTAGTGCAATGATTGGGTATATGGTGTATATCGAAGCATTGCTTATTGTCAAGACAAAAGCTGTCACTTTGCTGTCAGTGGGGTTAAAAGTGAAATTAACTAGATGCCATCAGGATTGGAATTCCCTTTCAAATTTAGTTGCATTATCCCAAATTACCTTTCAAATTTCAGTGGGCAAAATGCCCTCATCACCTTCCCTTATAATTGCTGCCACAGTAGATTGTATCCACAACTGAGCTTGGATGCAGCTAAGGGCTAGAGAAACATTATTTTGGGTTATGCCACATGCACCTACAATCAGTTGGTGGTCTTTTTCACAAATTCTTTCCCACTTGGGTAAAAATGGCTATAAGCCATTGACTAGTTCCTAATTTTGTCAAAGAAGATCGTAACGGGTGTTCTAATTTATGCAAGTCACTTGTTGCCGAACTTATTTACTAAAACTTCAGCAACTATGCTGCTCAGTATTCCTAGTCCCATTCCCAGGATGCCAGTCACATCTCTCCTTGATCGTTCTCGAGAGGTGAAGGTTCATTCATGCAACCATGCCAACCATCCTGTATAAGATGTATCCAGGAATGGTGAGCGGGTGGGTTTAATTGCAGAGATATTAACTTGTATTGATAGTTCCACTCGTTTAAGGGACCGTGATGGATTAAATAGCACTGGCTGTTGTCCTATATTTTTAATTATGTAGGGACCAGTGTTATAAACATGAGGAGACAATTTGATAGGATGTTGGGTTGGTGAATATGATTGTTTGATATCAATTTTTAATTGAAAGCCTTGGCAGGAATGAGAGTTGGGGTCTGTCCAGAGACACATTACAAGTGCTGGATGGGATATAGTAAAAGTATACCCACATTTGGGTTTATATGAATGGGTATGTATGTTGTCTTTTCCTTCAACATTGTTTATAACAATGTGTAAGGTTGCTGTGATACATTTAGTGTGATTCTCAATTCGCCGTCCTATGGAAATGACGTCTCCTTCGGTTCCCTTTAAAGATGGGGTTTGTTGATTTTTACTCTCATCTTTAGTGATCCATTCCTGCCTATGAAAGGTGATGTTATTGTGTAGTGCTATTGCAGATAAATTCAGGTTAGGTGTAGGTGCATCAGCAAGTACGTCAACCCAGGGCCACCTGTCATACACAAATTCCACATGTTGCGCTCGACAATCATAAAATCAAACAATAATTCTACGTCATGTTTACCCCAGAAGCAAAATGCGAGTACGGGTTGTGTAAAAGTGAAATTGTGCCAACAATTTGGTTCTGGAATTTTATAGCAAGATTTTTCGTTATTTCTGGGTTTAGAAAACTCAGTGTGATATATTTTAATTTTGGTGGGTTTTCTGTGGGTAGATCCATTGATTGTTCGGCATCCTATTTTTGTTTTTTCCCCTGGTGTGACTTGAAGTTAATATTTGATAAATGCTATTATTATTGTGAGATATCTCAATTCCTTTCGGGTATAGTGTTTCCCATTTCCATTCATCCTTTAGATATGCCTCGTTTTCATGTATAACCAAAATAACAAGGTTTAGGTTTGCCTTATCTTTTGGTGGGATTCCAATGCTTCCACTATAATTTAGTAATGCATGGTCCCAAAGATTTTGTGTCTGAGTTGGAAGGATTATACTTATCCAGACTAAGAGGAAAAGCAAAAGTGGGTTAGGAGCATGCTGTCGTCATTCCTGTTGCCATCGGTATGGATTCATTTTCTCCTGTTAAAGAAAAAGAAAGAAGACGTTTCGGTGGGGAAGGCCGAATGGGTTACCCCTTTTAGAAAGAAGGAAAAATCCATCTAGTACTGATTTTGTGTTTTCTGTCACTGCTATCAGTAGCTTCCCAGGCAAGTGGGCCACGGGGTTTAGTTAGAGTCATAGACAGTTCCAATTTGTGGTGAATTTACCATAACAGGTTGTCCTGGCTGT
>NW_009186975.1:1788-2130 GCF_000690835.1 Fulmarus glacialis | reverse complement strand
AGGCAGGGGCACGCGCCTGCACGGTGAGCAGAGGGGGCGAGGGCCACGCTTCCGCACGCGCGCGCACAGTGCAGGGACACACACGCTATGCGCGCGCGGACGTTGCACGTGCACACACGGTGCTTGCATGCGCTGCGTGCACGCTGCATGTGCGCGTGCACTGCAAGGGCACACACGCTGCCATGCACGTGTGAACTCTGCACGGGCACACGCTCTGCACGCACACGCTCACCGCAAGGACACACACGCGCTGCGTAGACACTCAGTGCCTGTGCACGCACGCTCTGCTTGCACAGCTGCATGTGCACGTGCACTGCAAGTGCACACGCGCTCCCCTGCACG
>NW_009186975.1:940-1360 GCF_000690835.1 Fulmarus glacialis | reverse complement strand
TGCACTCTGCATGGGCACACGCTCTGCGTGCACACACATTGCATGTGCACACACACAGTGCAAGGACACACGCTCTGCATGTGCACACACACTCTGTATGCACACACACTGCAAGGACACACACGCTCTGTGTGCACACGCACTGCGTGTGCACACACGGTGCTTGCATGCACTGCGTGCACGCTCATTGCATGTACACACAGCTGAATGCGTGCATGCGCTGCAAGTGCACACACGCTCCCAGGCACACGTGCACTCTGCACGGGCACACGCTCTGCACGCACACGCTCACTGCAAGGACGCATACGCTCTGCGTAGACGCTCATTGCACGTGCACACACACGGTGCTTGCACACACTGTGCACGCTCATTGCATGTATGCACCCACTGCATACACACACTGAATATGCGCATGCACTA
>NW_009186975.1:0-780 GCF_000690835.1 Fulmarus glacialis | reverse complement strand
GCACGCGTGCACTCTGCATGGGCACACGCTCTGCGTGCACACACATTGCATGTGCACACACACAGTGCAAGGACACACGCTCTGCATGTGCACACGCACTCTGTATGCACACACACTGCAAGGACTATGCGTGCACGCTCATTGCATGTGCACACAGATGGTGCTTGCGCGCACCGTGCATGCTCATTGCATGTATGCACACACTGTGCATGCACACACTGCAAGTGCACACACGCTCCCATGCACGCGTGCACTCTGCACGGGCACACGCTCTGCACGCACACGCTCACTGCAAGGGCACACACGCTCTGCGCGCACGCTCATTGCGTGTGCACACATGGTGCTTGCACACGCTGCATGTGCACATGCACTGCACGTGCACACGTGCTCCCATGCATACGTGCACTCCACACGGACACACATTCTGCATGCACACGCTGCAAGGACACACACGCTATACGTGCACACGCATTGCGTGTGCACACACGGTGCTTGCATGCACTGCATGCACACTCATTGCACGTATGCACAGACTGCACGCGCACACTGCACGTGCACATGCACTGCAAGTGCACACGCACTCCCAGGCACACGTGCACTCCGCATGGGCACGCAGTCTGCACGCACACCCACTGCAAGGACACACGCGCGCCGCGCGCACACGCGTTGCGCGCGCACCCAGACGGTGCTTGCACGCACTCCACGTGCACACAAACGTGCAAGGACACGCTCCGCACGCACATCCGCTGCGTGTGCACGCACGCTGTGCAGGGACCCCCC
>NW_009186974.1:0-38274 GCF_000690835.1 Fulmarus glacialis | reverse complement strand
CAACCTTAATGATTCTATGATTCATATTGCAAGAAAAAGATAAAGTGTATTTTTTAGTTTTCTCTTTCTACTTAAAAGACCTTGTATCACATCAAGAAAAAAGGAACTGAGATTGGGTGAATAAATTCACAGAAGCCAGAATTCCATCCTAATCTTCCTCTTTCTCCATGAAGCCTAAAGATAAAAATAAAATAAATTAAAAAAAACCCAAAACCTACAGCTGTCACATATATCCTGTGATCCTCTTTTATCACTTGCCATTTGTCCCTAAAAGTTTCATGAACATTTTGAGAACCTTGCTCTTTTATGATTTTAATGGGAATTACATTCAGATCTTCATATATGAAGTATACAAAGAGATTGCATTTAATTGTCTAAATCTGGACTTAGTTATGCATATGTTTTGCTATCTGAAGTGCTGGTTTTCCCCTTACCCTACTAGTATCTATTCATTGTCTCCAGAGACATCAGAATTTTATTTATTTCTTTGCAAAAAGTTTTTGTTCCCTAGTTTGGTGTTTACCTGTTTTAAATCCTACTACTTCATTATTTTTTTCTTGCTCCTTCCTGCCTTCCTTCTCAAGCACAAGCCGAATATGAAATATAGTGTAGGATTTTGAACTTGAGACAAATTGCCGGTCTTGGTATTCATGTTGATACCATGGAAAATTTCCACATCATTCGAATTAATATTTCACAGACAAATTGGATGACTTGACAGCTGTTACTACCTATAACTTTAGTTCCATATCACAGTATAAACTGTGATATTGAATGACAACTTTCAATTACTAACTCTTCATACTTAATAAATTTTACATCAGCCTTTTCTGTCCATATCAGCAAGTCATCACTAGATTACATGTAATATCATTTAAGAGTCTTTTTTAAAACATGTATAAAGAAATAAACATGTATGGACAAACTTCAGTTTGCCCAAATGACCACAGGATTGACCCCAGAGCTCACAGAATGAGGCTGTTGCCCATTTTCCCAAAGAAACGAGTAGCTACCCACTACATACTTTTACTTGATCTCCACTGCAAAGATTCAGATTTGCAGTATGAATTAATATGCATTCTTCTTCTGTGTCTTAGCTATAACCAGTACCTTCAAGTTTTGGTTCCAAACACTTCCAGCTTGATAACCTCGGCAACTCTTTTTGATCCTGTCTCTCCCTTCCTGCGTTCGACCCAGGACACAAAGCCCCTACAGGAACAACTAATGATTCTTTCAGCTTGCATTGCTGACGGTAGCACTCATAACCCCTTTTATATCCAAGAGCTTATAAAGGATTTGAAGAGCTGTGAACATGTAAAAGAATTTACAATCACTGCAAAGTTTCAGATTTTCCTACCCACAGAGTCAGGACAGCAACTTCTCTCTTGGGGGGGGAAGAAATCCCGGAACACTGTTAGTTGGAAAGACTACCATACATACTGTTTCCAAAGGCGTTCCATGCAGTTTTGATTTCTTTCTTTATGTTTCCCTGCATAGACTATAATGCTAAACACCAACAAAACAAAGAATCATGGGTCATTCAGTCCCCAGCAACGCTTAATCCTTGAAGCTCTCCCCATCTTTGACAGGATATACTGCTGCCCGAACTCATGGGTTGGAAGAAAAAAATTCCCAGAACCAACCCACCAGATCCCTTATTCAAGTGACCCACTAAGGATTGAGGAATTTCCATCTAGGCATGCTGGCTTGAAATTGTCACATCAAGGACAGTATTTTATGCACTTGCAACGAAAGAAAAAGGTTGAATACACGTAGGCCAATTGTGCCAATCCTGGGAATTAGGACCGAGCGAGAGAGTGACATCTGTGTGTGTACTCCTGGTCTGCAGCTAAAGCATGTCTTGTGTTGGTGCTCAAGAATTTACCTAAAAATGCTTTCCTGAAAGTTTGCAACGCAGTCTCAGCAGTTCCCTGTATTTCTTCTGTTTCTTTTTTCCTTCACTTTTGCTGCCTTTTTAATCTCACTTTTATTCTTCCATACACTTTAATTAAACTCACTGAGCTTTTGAAGTTTTCTATTAAATAAAAGCATATCTTGCACACCAGGTGGGCAATTACAAGCACTCACTGCTCTGGTCTGCTGGTGAATTTTTCAAATTAACTTGCCTAGCTCTTAGAAGAGTAGGAACACATCATTAGACAACATTCACATTCAAAGGAGGCATTAGGAGAAGTGAGACAACTGCATTTCACTTATTTTTAAGATGTAAACAAAACTGATGATACAGCCACTTACAAGTTATCAAGTGAAAGAGGCGAATACCAATAAGATATGTGGAAGAAGTTTTCGGGACTGCAGTATTTTGGCTGTTATATTTAAAGACCTAGTTATTGCTTTCCTCTGTTTCCTGCCAGAATTTTTTGGCAACAATAGTAGACTACTATAGAGTCAAATGACCCACCAAAAGCAGCTAACTCAAATGAAACTACTATTTTGGTTTATTTTTTTTATTTAAGTTCTGCATATTATGAAAGCATTTATCTAGAATTTCATGTCTAATAAATAAGGATTAAACCAACCAACAAATTAGCAAATACTGTATGGTATCAGTAATTCATTGGGCCAAACATGACAGGCCCTTTCTGCCAAGATAGGCAGAAAATCAGCTGGAATGGACAAAATTAAGCAGCAAGCTGTTTATGTATTGTATGTCCAAGCAAAAGAAACAAAGGATGCCGGCATCTCACTTGACATTTTTCTTAGATGTCCTACTAAACCAAGTATCCAGCTGTTGATACTGAGCATTGGCTGATACATAGCTGATACAACTTCAGAAAGAGACAGAAAATTCATGGCAATTCATATACGCACAGTCTTTTAATCTCAGTTTCTTTATCCCGTCAGATTGATCATACCATGTATAAAACTGTTAGAAACAAGGTGTAGAAGTCCAGAGCCATGACGATCAACACCCCTGGACAACCAGCCAAAATGTTGACAGCGAAGTGGTAAATCCTGACATAACAGATGTGCATTTTTGTTGAGGCTGGACATGAACATACGACATCTCAGTCAGGCAACAAGACTGTTAGCTGCTCTGAAAGACTACTTTTAAACTGAAATTAATATACACTTTGCAAGGATGTGTGGAATACAAGGATATCTGATTAAGGGCGTTTCAGCAAAAGAAAAAGACAAGAGACAGGAAAAGTAACAAATTAACCACCCAGCTGCACAAACCTGAAGAAGCAGGAGAGGACGGAGGTGATAAAGCAGTGATGGCACTGTTTTCAGACTCTCTGCTTTGATCTGCGTGGCTGTGTTGTGCACGTGCCCATTTGCATCTCTGGAGACCATGCTAAGCCTTGCTACTGCCTGGACCTACAAATGGCAATGGCAAGAGGACCAAATCTGTGCAAATCACAGAATCTAGTCATGCTGTCCAAAGACCTGTACCTGGAAACAACTCCTCAAGCGGCGTGGCAGAGCTTTTCGGCTTCCCTTCCTGTTGCCTTCAGAGATTGCATAATTGATAAAATATGAGGATCGACACTGATTGCAACTGTGAAATTGGCTTTTAATGGCTGTAAGGGACTCTGCAATCAATTTGAGTTATAACCGGCTGCTCTAAATTAAGCAGTGTGACATAGCACAGTTGAAGTTTCTCACACACAACCAACTTGTATTAGCAATGTTACATCCTTAAGTAGAGACCAGCCTTTTCTGGTCTCTACAGCTACTGCTGTAATTATAAATACCTCTCATACTGTGAACAAATTTACTTACCAATACTCTCAAAGCAGTTCTCTATATCTTAAAAATAGATTACTAGATTAAGCTGTCATTCAAGCAGCTTATCTCATTAATCATGAGGAGGGAAAGATCTTATGATTTACAATCAAAACCAAAGCTAATTTTCTCTCAAAGGCCAAAACAATTCACTTGAACATCCTTAAAGGAAGTATAAGAATGAGACAGTTTATAATAGCTTCGGACAAACCTACTGGCGTTTGAATGTTGATTGCATTTGGCTTACATGACAACACTTTTTCTTTTCAAACTTCTCCACATTGGATAATTAAGGAACAAGTCTTGTCAAAGCATAAATTTTTTTGTGTGTTTTGTGGCCCTTCTGGTTGAACAGGATACAGTTCTCCCATACCCTCCTCTCTTTTTTTATTTTTTTAAAAAAGCACTTCTGTAAGTGCAAAAAAATCCACAATTTTATAGGAAATCTGGCTGAACTTATTTGGGCCTACTTAGTCTGTGAGGGCAACTTCACGAATGGCCAACAAGATGAAGTCTACAGGACTAGAACTCCTACTAGAGCTGTATGTAGCCTCGCTGCTACATCATCTTTTCAGCTACATTGTTTAATCTTGAACACTTATCATAAACTTTCTTTCAAGCAATCCATGTCTTTCTATATGGTCTCACTGGATTTCCTAGTCACTGAATTTATGGTAAAAAAATGAAGTATATGTATCTCTGAAGTGTGATTGTATCTATTCAGTTTATCAAGGAATATGATACTTACAGTCCCACTGTTATTTATAGAATAGTTTTTGTCTCGATCTTCTATATAAAACTCTCATTGAAACTAGTGGAAATATAAGTTCCAAAAATAGATGAAAGGTCCAAAAATTTACTTACAAGTCATTCCATATCTACCGATAATTTGCTGGTGGAGACCTCCCCAGAGTTAAATTCTAAAAATTATATGACCTGTTTAGGACATGTTAAAGATAAGGAAACATTCTACATTACTGAATTCTGTTTTAAGAGAAACATGATGATACTCAAAACATCTTTTCTTTTTCTCTGCTCATGCCATCTAGATTACCTTCAATATCTATCATGCTAGCTAGATTACTTTCAATATCTATCCTGATATATTTCAAAGAAAGTTAATTTGCCTTTGCTCCATACCCTCATCCAAGAAAAATAGCAAAATAATAGAATAGAGTTATAATTTAATAAGCACAATAGAATCTCATAAGAAGGCATTAATTGGGATATAGATGATCCCATAGCACTATATTACACTTTATATCACATGTGATTTACCCCGAATATTTCTAATGTAAAATGGACTTAAACATTATTCTCTTAACATTTGTCTCCTTGAAAAGCTACGTAGAGATGGCAACAGCAATTAATATTTTATAATATTCTGCATATTAATAATGAAAGTATTCTAAACTAACAGATATAGAAAAATCAAAATTGCACATTACTTTTGAAAAGAGAGTTTAACAAGGTAAGAGTCGCATGATTTTTGTGCAATAGGCACATTCATAAAACATGTTTTTAAACCATTTCCAATCCAGCCACGGTTGGCTGTTACAACAGCTGTTAATTTGCCCCTTTTCAGACCACCAAGCTTCTACCATTTTTTAGATCAGGTTTTTCATAAGTCAGTTGCCCAATGTGCTCTGCTGAACTTTTTAAGTCCTAGGCTCAGTGACTTCAAAGTAATGTAAACTGCTCTCATGGGAATTTTGGGAAGCTACACTATGGTATGTGCTGAATTTATCCAAATGACAACGGGTGACGAGTCACCTCAGCACTAATCCTAAATCACTTAAGTGTATCAAGTGTCCTCAAAATAAGGGTTGGGCAACAGGTGGGCACTATGCAATCCCACAGAGCTGGGCTGAATTTCTATCATGACAGATAAACCGTGAGATTCATATGTGTATACCTGTGGGTGCACACATGTATACATAAAGAAAAGGTTGATCCACTTTTGTTAGAAGAGAGGTGTACTTTCTACTGTGTTTCTAACTACATTTAGAGAGTCAAACTTGATTTGATTCACAAAAGCAGCAAGGAATGCATGGATCATGCCAAAGACAAATGGACTAGTTTATTTCTAAGCAGCTCTAATAAGACCCCAAGCCTATGGAAGTGGAATACAGACTTGGGGCTGGTTTGGGTTATTTTTTCCTCTAGATCAGTGAAATTTTCAGATGTGACTTTCAGAAGTAATACACATTGCTTAAAGTGGGGAACACTGAAAAAGACAGCCCTATAAACTGGCTAAAACTTCAGCTTTGTATTCATACTCTTCTCATTAAAAGGTTGTCAATTTTTCTAGTGATAAATGAGAATAGTTATTAAAAAAATCTATAATTATCTTTTTGAAATAATAATTTCCTGCTTGATTTTCTAGAGGTTTTGGTCAGCACATACATTAGTGCTGCATTCTTCATTTCAGTTCTAATCCTTTTTTCTCTATTTCACATTTAAAAGTTTGTGCAAATATAATTTTAGAATTGTTTTCCTAATGATTGTAGCCACTGATTACAAAGAAGGATTAAATTAACTAACTCCTTCTATGCTTATTTGTATTTTAGCTGCAGACTTTATGTGAGAAAACTACTGGGAAATATTTTTCCTTGTAATTTACTTCATACATTCTGAGATTTATATTTATTTTCAACCCTTACCTATTACATCAAAACACAACAAATTCAGTATTGTCTTGATGTATCTTACAGTGACCAAGAAAAATGTTTAGGTGAGATATCTGGAGTTATGAACTCAGAACCAACACATTTTAAGGGACAAGAAAGTGTAAAAAATATATAGCCTTCTACAACTACAAACTCTCTTGAGTGGGACTTGATTTTGGGGGCCTCACTGGTGTGATGAGATCGAAGGTAGAAACTACTCCATGGCAAGATAGGATAGAGAGGTCACTTAGTCTTGAAGGCACCTTTGTACAAAGATTTGCAGCTTTATAGATTAAGACCATAGCAAAATAATTCTGGAGATAAAGGGTATATTTGATTGTCACTAAATAAACAAAAGCACTGCTAAAATGATTTCTCATCAGGACATAACAAAGAGCAAATCACTCCTTAAAATTTCCTCCAGCTCTAATTTTTAATGGATTTTAAAAGAGGATCAAAATGAGCATATCTAAAAAGAAGCCAAACTTTACTTGGAAGCAGCTTAGAGGTTTCTCACAGACAACATGCAAAAGGTCACAGAAAACTCTTTGCCTCATATTTACTGCACAATTTGGAGGCTTAAAGTACTTACGCTGCTTTTATGAAGCATGTAACGTGAGACTTTCATCTAGCTATACTCTTTAGGCTACACACTGTGATAAGATTGAAGGAAAGGTGGTCTGGGTGAAAATCGATTCTTTTTGCTTGCAGCCAAATTTACTATAGTGAATGAAAGCTAGAACATATTGACGTTTCTGGCAGAAAGTTTAAAAAAAAGCTGAAGAAAATAGAGACTTTTCATTCTATTATGAGCTGAGCAGCTGAGGACAGCACATATAGAAACAAGAAATCATTACTAAAACAGAACATAGTGGAAGCAATTTCAAGATATTAATTTTGCACCAGAACAATATTTTCAGTGCAAGGAATCCAAAGTGGGCTTGTTCCTTCCCTCACTTGAGAAGATGAACAAGATCCTGCAAATTAATGAAGCAAGCTGTAACAGATCAGAGTCTGACACTATGTGAGGGAGTTCTGTGTAGGCTTCCTCATAATTACGTGGAAGCAAATAACTATATTTGAACCTGCTAGGAAACAGGGTTGATGGTTTTACAGGCTACATTTCTTGAAAACTACAATGTAAACAGAAATGTACTCTTCCTCAGTTAAATAATGTCAGTTCTATTTCTTTTGAACAAATGAGCTCTCTGGCAGTACAGGTTACATGAAACTACAGGACCAGGTTGTGTACTGAAAAGGCAGCATACTCAACTCGACTAATGTAATTGAAAATTCAGCAATACTGCACAGAGTAATTGAAAGATGCAAAGAGCTTTGATCTAATATTGCCATTATCTAATATTGCAAACATCAATCTCTGAATCACATACACGGTAGTAAGAATTGTTTTAATATCATAAAAACAATTAAAATATAATTATAATGAATGTTCAAGTCTTCTAATTTAATTAGCCTACACCTGGTTTTACTACATCAAATTTCTTTTAATGTTTTATA
The DNA here is from genome assembly GCF_000690835.1 of Fulmarus glacialis. Lineage (NCBI taxonomy): Eukaryota > Metazoa > Chordata > Aves > Procellariiformes > Procellariidae > Fulmarus > Fulmarus glacialis. The sequence goes on along the minus strand of NW_009186974.1, from coordinate 30,337 downwards.
TATTAAAAGCAATTATGAATTTACAAGTGGGGGGGGGGGGGGGGGAATCTTTTACCTGAAACAAATCTTATTTGTTTAGAAGTTTTCTTACAGTAACAACACTTATAATGCTTATATTGAGCAACACCTGCCTTTGCTAACTTTTAGGATAGGCATAATCACTTTTGGCTGATAAGAACAGGAGAGAGACTATGATCACGGAATATTTTGAGAACCGAGTACCTACATTACAAGCCCTCAAACTGGGCACAAAGAAGGTATAAGCAAAGCAAGGATAAGACGTCCTTGACCATAAAGACACAAGAAACAGGTCTGCTCATCAACTCCAACATGCAGGTGAGGGATGACATGGGCACTGAAGAGGAATACATAGTGATAGGCTGCAATGTCCTTTGTAACTAAACTATATATAATTCAAGGCATAAACTGTATCTAGCATTAAAAACTTTCCTTGGTCTGAGAAGGGATTATGTTGGAAGAAGAACAAGGAGATCTAGTGCACATGAATGCAGAAGCACCTGTGTTCATCTCCAGATCTCCTGGGATGACTCTGGCCATTGCTCAAGCTTTGCCATTGTGCTGTTTTCTTTCACACCTGTGAGTGACAGGGCCAAAAGCCATTTAACCAGATCTCCCACTTTCAGACGCATCCTCTTCCGAGATATGCCTGTCCGCTCTTGCAGCTAAGGTGATTTTTCTCTGCACATACACTCTTCAGGCAAATACCGAGCTCTTTGGCTGAACAACTCCATCGCAGTGCCATACACACTAGCAGCAATGGGGACAAAATGAAACCGAGCATTCTGTTTGCTTTAACCTTCATCCTCACCCATGCAATGCAATGCCACGTGTCCCCTAGCACGTGGTAAACCACATCCAGGAGACAGCTCAACATGCTTTTCATCCTACACAGGCTATCCTCCTGGGGCTATTCTTAACTCAGGCAATCTGGATTTTGGCAGGCTGCTTCTCCTGTGCCCAGGACTGTCATGCAAGGTGGTCCCAAGCTGCACTAGTACTGCCAAAGCACAGTAGGCAATGTGATCCTACTGGCAAATCCAACTGGCTTCCTTGTTGATGATGTACGATCAAAATTCAAGCTGCAAGGGATTTAACAGCCACTTAAAACTTAGCCTGCTGGGATCCTCAACACTTTCTATTTTAAAACAGACACTAAATGACAAGAAAAAAGTTTCATGAAGAGCCTGCCTAGAGTGAATCTGTCACTGAGACATACATTTACGAATCATTTTAAGCGGTACGCTATCAACAGACCACCAGCTGGAGTGAAAAAATCTTTTGACTTCACAGTAAAGAACAGGTAATTAAACTAGAGCTTCTAGTAAAAGTATTTCTGTAAAAATATAAAAAAGTATTGCACAGCATTTTCAAGAGGCAAAAATCCAGAAGACCAAAAGCTTGATAAAAGTAATACTTTTATGTTACCACTACAGTGATTCCAAATTAATGTCCTGGTAAGATAAAGGAAACAAAGACAATGTAGTAGAACTATTGTCAAACCAGTATTGACATATGGCTTTTTTTTCAGTATCGCTTAAAAAGCATTGTTCTGTATGCCAGTAAACGCTAACTACTCATACTTGGAGTCTGGCCACAGCAGATTTTGCAAAAACTAACCTCAGGCTTTGAAGCTAGAAGAAATAGTTCCCCAACTTCTTCTGCTTGGGCAGGCTGTTGGAGATGACAGGTGGCTTCTCCATCAGAGGGAGACAAAGGAGCACATTTCCTGAACTAAAAGGCATGGTCACTATGCAAGAGAGAACCCAATGACAGGCATTGCCACCAACTGTAGAGGCTTTGAGGAAAAGAGGAGTGGAAGAATCTGCAAGAGGAAAATGTAAGAGGCCACTGTATTATTTCCCTGATCCCCTTCCTCCCTCCCTCTGTTCCCCCAATAAAACATGCACATTTCAATACTGGAAAGAATTACCTCTATAGGTGTTTTTTTATCAGTCTGGCACACGCTGTGTGTAAGATAATAAGGAGAATGAATACATTTTCCTCCTGCCAGATGTGATCCGGGAGTCAGAAACACCTCAGCTACAAATAAGTTCTACCAGCTCTGTAGGAATCCTTTATTTTAAGTGACTTAAGTAATCTGAAAATTATTTGCATCCACAAATTTTCAATCACTGAATGGTTGGAGGCTAATTAGAGAATTATCTTTCCAGCAGGGAAGTATTCACACTTATTTTGCATTGGCAGGTTCTGCTCACTGTTAAAGTAGTATTTGCCTATTTGTTCTAACAAAGTATGTTAATAAATGCACGGGTTTTGAAAGAGTAGATAAAAACCCTTGGAAACAAAAATCCATCCACTGGTGCACTTACATCCTGATAGCACCGAATCCTTCCAGTCAAAGAGTTGGGACACATTCAATTTGCCATGCCTACAAATAAACCCATCCTTCTCCACAACCTTCAGATAAACACAGGCTTTAAGATTTTGTAAACATGCTTTCTTAGCTTTGTCACAGACATTTTTATTCCTTGAAAGCATTCTCATTACTTACTAGTCATTCACATTGGCACAATTTTTGCCTACTTGATTAAAACTCCATGAGGATACTATGTGCTTGTAAGTCACCTGATTTGTCAGAAGAAACAAAAATTCTGGCCAAAAAGTATTAACTACATCTAAGCTTCAGCCGAAACCAGAAAGGGTTTCAAGGTCTTTCCCTGTTTGCATTGTCTACCCGAATTCCCACTAAGGTAGCTCAACCAAGTCTTCCTCCATTTTCCAGACCATGTGCTTCAGTTCCTCTAGTAGCTTCAAAACTTCCTATTCTGAGCAGTTACAGCTCTGACTCCCCTCCCACACCAAATCAGAAAAGACATTTAACCTTCACTCTCTATCAAAGTTTTCCAATACCCTATGAAGCTCTAGTTACAAGCGCAAATTATATTCTAAGTTTTGTAGATGCTTTTGATATCTTTAATAGAAATCAATCCAGTTCTTGTCTATTACTTATCTATTTAGACAAAGCAGCTCATAAAGACCAGCTTGTAGTATACACCACAATTTTCAGAAGTAATGTTACCACATTTTTTCAGCAGGAGTCAAGAAAGCTTGAGACTTCAAAACAAAACTTCCTACAGCAAACAAGAACAAGTGTTCTTTCCTGTCGCTGTGCTATGCTCTACCCTCTCTCCCTCCAAAACTGGGGGGAGCGTAGTGGGGAACAATCCACAAACACCATTTCAACATTAAATAGACTTACCAAATAAAAGCTAGTTGCAAACCAGAACGTGAACTTTTTGAAAACAAAAGCAAAAAAATATTTTGGTGCTTACAAAATGTTGCTGAAGTTCTGATGATATCATTCCATCAAAACTGAGATTTTCCATAAGTATCCTGGGGAAAAAAAAAGTAATCTAAAGTTCTTCTAAAAAAAAAAAAAAAAAAAGAAAAAAGCAAGACAGCACTATGAGAGTTTCCAAATGATTGACAAGTTTTCAGAGTGCATTGGCACCTTGTTTGCAAGTCTCCAGTTCCTAACACAACAGCCCCAGTTTAATTGCAATAGCTTGGAATTTGCTACAGTCGCAAAGTTTCTTACCCATGTCTTGGGTGGGCTTTGCCACTATACTCAGAGCTTGGAACTGCTATGCTAAGTTGTTCTTGAAACCTGAGCTAGATTATGTTTGCACTCATACTTGTCAGCAGCATAGCCAGACCTCAGGATCTCATTAGCCATTGCATTTTAACACCACAAAACAGCATTGCATTCTCCCACCAACCAAACCAACCAACCAACCGCCCCAACCCCACAGTATAACTTACTATTCTGTAACATGCTCAGACTTCAAAGACACTCACTCAGAAAAGCATTCAATTTTATCTTTCGAGAGATCAGTTCAGAGAGCTTAGTTTCACTATCTGCCCAAGCAAAAGAGCTTTATGTGATCTAAGATGGCATATTTGAATAGGAAAAACTGCCAGAATGATGAACATTAAAATAAATGAGGAGTGGGACTGAAGTGGCATTAACATAACTTCCCTCATAAATGCGGATCACAGATTATGAGGAGGTTGATCACACTGGGGAATTGAGAGATTTTAAACAAGATAACACTAGTAGCATTTAGCAAAAAGAAAAGAAATATGTAAAAACATGGACAACATTAATAGAGTACAAGGAAAAAATTTGATACTGACAAAAATAGTCTCCGAACATAATGATGAGGAACAGTTGTGTTGTACTTCTCTGAAGTTAAAGCTATTAGTCGCATTATTAATTATATTAGAACACCACTTTCAGGTGTGATGTCACACTGCATTAATTCTTATAAACACATATAACCCAAGGCAGCGCCTTGAACCCACACTAGACAAAAGGAGAGGTGCATTAACAGCTGAATGGAGTGGATGCCTCATTGCTCTGGACATACAGGAGAGCTGGTAGATTTGCTATCCTTCCTTTGCACTGGACCATAAGAAAATATCTAGAACATCCCAAACATTAGACAGGCACACACTGCAAGTATGCACAGAGACTTACAAAAGCTTCATGCAACATATCTAGCAAGAATCACCCTGTATACAAGAAGCAGACTTGCAAATAAGCAGTCAAATGTCACAAATATTCTCAGGTTGTAATTCAATTAATGCTTTCAATAACACAGCTATTACAAAAGAAAACTCTACATATACAGTGGTATCAATATTAGTCATTAGGAACTTTATATCAACACTTTTACAGCTAGACTCATGCAATAAAGGTATCTCCAAGTACTGTTGTGTCTACTTGATCTCTTGATGCCATTAATTGAATTAAAGATTATACCTGATTATGTAGAAAAAATAATGAATGATCAAAAGGAGTGAAACTGCAGGCAAGTACTTCATATTTCTCAAATTTAGCATGGCGCATATTCCAAAGGACTAGAGACAAGAAGATGGAAGAATTCACGTTGTGTTAATTGCAGTGGGTAGCCTATAACTCAGTGACTTACTACACTGCTTGTACCAGCCCCCTGCAACCACACCATATGGCATAAAAACACTTTTTACCGATGGCCAAAGAGCAGGTGTCACTGCTTTCACATATGCTTCTTAAGTAATCACTTAAACAGAAATATCTAGCCTATACCAACATGATGAAGCTACCTTGTTTTTCATGGATGCTATGTACTAATAGCTAAGCAATTTAATATAGAGGGACAACCCAAAATTCAAAGTAATTTTTAAATGTTACCTGCTAGACTACATAGCAACCCTTTAATGTTTTAAAAACAAAGCAAAAAAAAAAAAAGAAAAAATATTGAAGAGCTTCCCATTAGACTCAGCAATTCACAGCACAAAGTGAATTCTCAGATATACAGTGGCTTAACACTTTTTTTTTTTTAACAGTCATTTTAATCCTATTCACCACATTTCTACTGAGTTTAGAAAGAAATAGATGTGCCATGGTTCCTACTGTAAAATGAAAAAATATTAGTTTATCTGTTTGCAATATATATGAAATAAGTCAATGTTAATGAGGCCTAAAGGCTACTGCCTATTTTCTGCTTTACTACAAAAGCCCTTAGAAATTAGCAGGTTCCATAAATGACTTAGCTATTCTGCTTCTCTCCTGCACGGCACTCATAATTTCTTGCCTCCCTTTGGGGTTTAAGTTAAGAATCTGCTCATCACTGATAATGCATACGTTACAAGCATCAGATTGTGAGAGACAAAAACCGCAGACAGTAAAAAGCAAATTCCTCTTCCCTTCAGCCTGTATCTCCTCATTGTCTAAAGTTGGTAACGCTATTTACTCATTCCTTGCTTTTATGAAGAATAAGTTTTGCTCCTCCACTAATTTCCAGATTCTCATTTAAAAATCAATGAGACATCAAAAGAAATGAGTACATTTTCCTGAAGGTGTGCATAGTTCTTCCAGAGTACGGATCAAAGCTGGAGTAAATAAACACTTTTCATTATTTTTGCAGCATGCACGAACTCTTTCAAGCACACTGGGGATTTCAAATTGGCCAGTAGGAGATGTCAGTGGATCCAATTTCTATGGTTTCAGAGACAAATTTAACATTTTTTTTCTTCAGGTAAATGATTATACAACAGTAGTCCACCACCAGCCCCAACTCCCCATTTTTCAATTGTAAACCCATACGCTGCAAACTGATAACCAAAGACACCCAGTTTTGAGCTGATCAGACTGCAGCACAAATAAGCATTTGAAGAGTCTAAATGCAGGCCAGAACTTCCCTAATATATATTCCCGTAGACGACTGTCCAGCAGCTTCATTCCCATTAGGTGAGGCCACAGAAGAGATACACATCAATGTGCAGAGGAAAGTTTAACAGTCAAAGAGATGAAACTCTGTCATGGTTTAACCCCAGCCAGCAACTAAACACCACACAGCCACTCACTCACTCCCCTCCTCCAGTGGGATGAGGGCAAGAATCGGGAGGGTGAAAGTGAGAAAAGTCGTGGGTTGAGATAAAGACAGTTTAATAATTGAAATAAAGTAAAATAGCAGTAATAATAATAATAGTAGAATATACAAAGCAAGTGATGCACGACGCAATCGCTCACCACCCGCTGACCGATGCCCAGCCCGGCCCCAAGCAGCGATCGCTGCTCCCTGACCCTCTCCCCCAGGTTATATACTGAGCATGACGTCATTGGTATGGAATACCCCATTGGCCAGTTGGGTCAGCTGTCCTGGCTGTGCCCCCTCCCAGCCCCTTGTGCACCTGGGAGCATGGGAAGCTGAAAAGTCCTTGACTAGCGTAAGCACTTAGCAACAACTAAAACATCAGTGTGTTATCAACGTTATTCTCATACTAAATCCAAAACACAGCACTATACCAGCTACTAGGAAGAAAATTAACTCTATCCCAGCTGAAACCAGGACAAGCTCCAATTAAGATGTCCATGCAGTACTAATTGCACATACTTCAACAGATCAGTGGTCACATTTTATGATCATTCTAGAACAGTGAAAAATATGACAGTATCTCTCAGGTTACCGGAATGATAAGGATTGTAGATAGGCCATTTTCCTTTTTTATTTATAAATAAAGCTAGACACAATATTCATAATAAACATACTTGCATATACATCCCTTCTACAGAGAATCAAAAATAATCAGAGAGAGAAGAGAATGCAGAATAGTCATTTAGGTAAAATTTCTCTGCACAAAAAGAAGCTGCATTCGGTGGCCCAATTAACTTCTTCAAACAAGACAGCTGATTGTGACTTCAGAAAGCAATGCCGAGTGGCTAACATGAAGATCAAAGCATTTTACCATCTGCCTTGAAAAGATTACAGTGTTAGAGTAAAAGCGATACGGACAAAGACTGATGAAAGATGAATCAATTTTCATTTGGAACTGAGCAGTTTGGACACTAAAGTATTTGGGCAATTTTACATTAGAAGTCCATGTCAGAACTGGCAGTCTCAGTTCTAACATTTAAAGTCCTTCCTCTGCTTAGTTCAGAAAAATACTTCCAAGTGAATGTATATAGTATTGTTACATAGCCAAAAATAAAATTGTAGCAGAACTAGTTAGTTGCTCTTCGCACTGTTCTATCACTATCTCTGGACTTACAGCGTTGAACCAAATTCTCTCGCATTTTCCAGTACAAAATAGGTAGCATATTATGGCCTATTGGGTGAGATTTGCACCCCTTTGCCTAATAAATGAAGGACTGGGTAACATACTAGAATAGAATCAGATTTGTCACATCTGTGAAAAGAAAAAACCTTATCCTGACCTCAGAAAATTGGCCAGTTCAATTGTACTCCAAGGAACACTGTGCACGCTGGTACTTGCACACGTTTATAATATAAGCATAGAACCTGCAAGAAGAAAGTGGACAAGGCTCTAAATAAAAGCCAAGCAGCACAGGCTTTCCAGAAGGATGGCCAGCTAAGCAGGGAAGGTGAGAAGTTCCTGCAGTTTCACACCAAAAGCATGGAAAGACAGATGAAAGATACCTGGAGAACGTGAAATTGCCCACAGCCTTCCAAAATGAGATGCTCATCACCTGTTCTCTCACCTCTGGCAGGTTCAAGATGCACAAATCCTTATATAAGTTCATTTATAAATTCTTGACCTCCTTTTTTCCAAAGTTCAACTGTAAATATTTGTGTGCCCCCTCATAAGCACTCTGATGAAATGAAACCTTACATAAAAGGTAACAATATTCTCGCTCCATAAAACATGATTTTGAAACTATGCTAAAGGAGCTTCTGTAAATGCTTGCAGGCAGCCTATTCTAACCAACTAAAGACAGTACAATTCACACATAATTGCCTAGTTCATTACATCAAATCTTGTAAATATTTTATTACACTGCTTTACAGAAAATGCTCTTGGAATCTGCCACTGCTGCACATTCTACACCTACTTAGTTGTTATGCTCAAAAGAGGTGAGTGCCATCATCTACAGCCGAGAACACGGTATCAGAAGCGATACTGCAAGAGCAAGTAACTACAGAGAATTTATACCGGACAGTTTCTCTGCATGGAAGCCTAAGGATTTAAGTATGTCTTGTTCAAGTTTTGGTTGTCAGTGGTTCACTCCTTTAGCAGAGCCCCTGCCCCGCAACAGGAGGTGTAAAAATGGGTAACAGAAATAGCATGAAAGCAGCTATAGCAGAAGTCAGCTACATAAGCCAAACATTTTAGACGGAAAAATAATACTGTATTGGGATTTTGCGTAACCATTCCAGCACTTCTATTCCACACAGTAAATAACGGTCTTAGCTTACTTGGTCCTGAAATCTCTTATGGAATGCAGACAACAAATTAGGCATCACCCAGAAATGCTTAGTATTTTCGCATTTGGTTCCAGTCTACTTCTATTCACTATAGTATCACACAGAATTTAGACAAGACAACCTTCACTCACAACCTTCCTTCACTAGCTTGTCTTCTCCCTCTCTCTCTCCCAGTTAGTTAAAAAGCTATTAAAAATTTATAACTAAAAATGATTAAGGTGTTCCCTTTCTGTGTACACTGAATGATGCAGTATATTGGAAAAAGACAAGTATCAGGTTTGATTAAGAACAGTTGACTGCAAAGCTGTGCTTTTGTTAAATAGTAACGGCAGTTAAAGAAGGCAAGATTTCAGCTTTCATTTGCTTTTACTAACAATTTTCTTGTACTGCTTACACATAAAATACTGCTGTGATTTTTCTATAAATGTTTTAAGTATAGAACTGGTCTTTAAAAATGAGTATTTGTGGAAAAAGATTAAAGCTAATAAATAGTTGTGATAGTTGAAATGAGGACTGAGCTTTGAAACGGAAATCAATGATTCAAACATCCATGTTAGTTATAAGCACAATTTTTCAGTTAAGAAATAAGACGCAGCCCTGTAAAGAAAAGTCATACATTAAACCACTAAACCCCTTAAAAGAGAAAAAACATATGTATATATACACAAGTTAACTATTCAATCATTACTGCTCACAGGATGAAGAATCTACAAGCAGAGCAAGAAATGCTCTGTTACCTCCTCACTTATTACTGGAAAAGATACTGGTCTTGGGTTTATTAAGTCAATAACAGTGGGTACTACAAGACCTGGCATATTTAATAACACAATTTCTAAATATACTGAATTAAAATTCGCATTTGTCTTAGTTGGCATTTAGCCCCTAAAAAACACTGGTATACTTGCATGAGGCAGTATCTTACCTGTTCTCTTGGGCTAGATTTATCAATGGGAATAATACTTGGGGAAAAAAATTGTCACTAGCAGAAATATCCGAACAGCATGGCTGGTGTTGTTTGAAAGCCTGCGCAAGAACTTTGGTTTCAGGAGTAGAAAGGCAGAACTCTCAGAACTAAAATCAAGCAAAATTCCAAAGCACGCATTCTGTACCATTGCTTGATTTAAGATTGCATTTTCTTGCATCTAGATTTTTATGGTTTTGTGACTGAACTGTGACCATATTTTTAGTATCACTATTTTCTATGGCACAGAAACCCTGTTTATGCCAGATATTTAAGTTTACTTTACTATCACCATGACTGATGGTTCACCTATTACGTGTGATCACTTACCATCACCCAACTGGTGGTGAGCAAGACTCGGAAAATTCCTCTACCCTTCTTGTAATCTTTCCATAGCTTTTTCCAAATATGCACCTTGGTAACTAACGGAACAGCCAGTCAACATGTTCATTAGCAAAACACAAGACTTAAAACGAGTTGCAGGAAAACTGAGCTATAGTTGTTAAAAAGAAACTCCCATAAAGTTAAAAGTTCTTGCAAAAGGAATTCTTAAGCTGCCATGTCCACCTGGCTGTTATAAGCAGCTATATTCTACATTTAGAGGCTAGGAATGTCCACGTAGTTCCAGTTACAGACAGAATTAAATTGCTTACAATATTCATTGACTTCTGAAGCCAGATCCTTACAGCTTTTAATATGAAACATGCAAGATACACTGTTGAGTAACTGACTTCAGTCCAATTACTTTTGCCCACATTAACTCTCTGTTGCAGAAACATAGCGTAAACATTCTGCATGTGGTATTACAGCAGCTACATGGTAACTGTTACAGTTGTGATAGCAACAGCTAGAAGAGAACAGCAAAATCACAGCCTGGAAAGTTTCAGTTGGAAAGAATGCTGAAAACCTGGATTATGGAAGTCAACAGCCAAACTTATGCTTCAATCTTTGCTATCTAAGAAAGGTGTTTTAACTGGGAATATTAACTGTCAAAGGTTTTGATGCTCACATATCTCAACTGTACAGTTACAAAATGTGAACGTTTAAAGACTACCCACTTATTTCATCCAGCACTATATTGTCTTCCTTCTTTAGGATCAGGAACAAAAAGCTCCTTTATCTTCTACAGTCCCTTGTAACAGGCCATTTACATCCACACATATATATATTCTCATGAGCACTTCGGGGTACTTTTATGCCTATTTTAAACAAAGGAAGGATTATTTTAAACAAGGAAAGCCTAGGTGCATCTATGATGCTCAGAAACACGTATGGCAAAAACAGCTGAACTCTAGATGAGGGTACAGAGAGTATGTACGTAAACTTCAGCAGCATGAGTCAAGTTCCGAACTATTTTGATGAAAAATGAATTTTAAACAAAAAGCTTGACTTGTTCTACTTATTTGGTATTGACATCTCCAAAAAAATGATCATCTTTTCAGTGACGTTAGCCATTGCAGATTTTTTTTTTAATCAATGCAAGACAAAGTTGGATTACTTCTCTCACCCGCACCCTTGTGTCTAAGCTGTCACCCAAGCAGTTCACTTGTTCTCCACTTATCAGAGAAAACCATCTCAAAGTCACTCCAATCTGATCCGCCACTGAAGTGCAGGCTGAGTGCTAGAGAACGTCATTCATTTCATAAAGGCAGTATGTATTGACATGCAATCTACATACAGCAGCTTGGTCTGAAAACGTCTCTAGAATAAAGTTAAATGGTACCCATTTTCAGGAAAAGTGCATGTTAGTATCATGTTAACTGCTAGTTCCTCATGATGTCCAAAGACAGGCATGCCTCCTACGGGATGTGCTCAATAGCGCAGATACTACATTAGATTATGATTAAAACTCTCCGTCATAAACAAGAAGTAACATTAACAGGTACTTGTTAGCACTGAATCACATCTCTTTATTGCAATATAGTTTTAATTAGTGTTTACAAGACAGGCCTGTGAGATCTAGTGAAGCATGGGGCACACAAGATGGGTTCTTAAGGCATCCATTTCTGTCTATTTAATAATTACGGTGATATACTGAACACTATGCAAGATATTAGACACATTCGTTAGGTTATCATCTTTGCTCTCTAGGGGGGATTTTATTTTTTCATATTACTTAAATATATGCTGTAGAGTTAACCAATTTTAAATACTCATAAAAACAGGGAAGATTAAGTTTAATCTGTGTTTGCATTTCATAAGCTTACACTGTTTGAAAAACTCCAACCTTTAGGTAAACCCATGCTTTTCATTCATGCTCTCTGTCCTTGCTTGATCCCCAAAAATGTCCCCAAAACCAGCTAGCAGACTATTTTTCTACTTGTCCAAATAAGGGGGTGAGGGGAATCACTATACATCTGTATTTCATATGTAAACTCTGAATCCTAGGAAAGGAATATATAAATACCAGTAGTTTTCTACCACTGCAGAGCAGACAATAAAAGCAGAGCTTGTAAAGACGTCTTCAGGTAGGAGACGCTCCATAATCTATTCCCAGCAGTAGTTTGATTTAGCCAACCTCAAATGAAACAAGCAGCAGAAAAGAAATTGCAACTCAGAAAGGTTTCTCCTCCACGTGTTTCCCAGGTTTACTCTAACTACCTTTGCTGAAGGTTGTACCTTATATCATACACTAGCCCTTAATCTGCAAGTTTGATCCTCTATAGCCTTTCCAATTACTCATTTTCCCCGACGTCTCAGGTACCATGTATGTATGAGCTGAGTGCTGGATGCGGGGGCGGGGGGAGTGGGGAAGAGAGGACATAGAGAAATTCCGTTTGTAAAACCTACTTTCCCAAAATGGGAACATTACTATAGCATTGTATCAGCCACGTTTCAGGATTTTCTCATTCATTTAGACGCTTTTACAGATAAGTGTTTTCAAAAATGGAGTTTATAAAGAACATTTATAAAAATATCTTCTTGATCAATTTTTCTGCTTCATCCCTCAAGTCATGCATACTTTTATGGTAGACTATTCATAGAGGAGCAAATCTTGAATCACATAGTAGAGCAAATCTTGTATTACGAAAGCTTTCCTAAATTTGCCAGTTAAACAAAATAAATTTTAAATTCACACTCTGATGATGTAGAAAAAGGAACATGACCAAGTAACTTGGCTGAGCCTCATATTTTTCTCTACAAGCATGGGTAATTTGTTATGCTCTGGATTAAAAGCATACCTGAGAAATTTTCACATCTGAACAAGTTACCTTGAGAAGAAAAATGGAGGGACACAAACTTCTTATAGGGAAATGTAAACACATTTTCTTTTCTCTCTAAAACCAAAAAGCATTGGAACCTTACTTTGTAGAAAGGAAAGCTTTTCTCTAGCATTCAATTCCAGTGAAGATATAATTTTATCCCTGTTACACAGCTCTTTGTGTACAAATGGCCATTTTTAAAACTCAGAAAAAGGAGCAGAGAATAAGCTGCAGCTCAAAAATAAAATTTGTATCTCTCTTTCCCAGGATTACTCCGTTCCAAGTATCTTAGCTGAGGGTTGTACATTAGCTCAAAAACTGGCCCTTAATTTGCAAGCTTGATCCAAGCCTTTCCATTTACTTCTGTTCCTCGACTTCTAGGTACCAGTTGACAAAATTGTGTGCCTGATCCACATACAAGAGAGTTTTCTCTTCATGTGAATCACGTAAAGTTATATTTCAAATGTGTTACAAAGCCATGCTGAATCAGGAAGCGAACAGTTTTATCCATAGCCACAGAAGGTGGTACATATGCTTCAGATCACATAAGGCGACAGTGGTCACACATCTCTACATTCACAGAGCATATTTAAACTGAAGCACACCGCAGCTGGGCAGAAGTTAGAGGGAGAGTCCCAGAGACGGAAGACTCTTGTCCATGAAAGTTAAAGCAGCTGCACAGCTTTCACCAATAACACATACAGATTCAGGCTCTGTACAGTAAATCTCTTCACCACTTCAGATACTGTGAAGAGGGATACTATGGTAATATTTTAATATTTATGAAGAAATCAACACAATAAAGAGATTAAAATACTTTCCTAGCGATTTACTAGGTTTTACACATATCAACACCCACTAGTTTCTATATTTTACAAACATCAATATTTACGCAGCATCATGAGAATAATTCAGTGTTAGTGATCTCATGAGCTGCATTTAGCTGATATTACACAAGTTATAACAAACCTTCTCCACCACCACCTGGCAGGACACACTAGGTCCCAAATTTTCCTAACCTGCTATCAAAAGTAACTCTAAAGTAGCTGTGCAGCATACCCTTCAGTCATGTTTGACATTTTAACAAGTTGTCTGCTACAGTCACATAACACTAGAGCAACGGGACTAGTAAGAATGCAGAACACGACCATCAGTCTTCATTATACTTAATGCATCGGTAGCAAAGCCAGAGGTAGCAGCCTCCTCTACTGAGACACAGCACACAGATACCCACGGTGAGTTTTCTCGTTACTGCTACTGCCAGGGACTACAGTTTGGTTTTGGGACAATCCACAGGTTTTAAATGGCAGTGGATTATGTGACCTGCACCAAACACTTGCTTTTTCCTGCTATCATCTCTCCTGCACTGTAAGCCCCTCCAGGCACAGGACCATATTCACATTTACCACATTACATATGAGGAATCAACACCTACTGCCATTACCACAACAATTCATCCAGACCTCACTCCAGCATAAAAGATCTACGAGGAAAGAAGGCTGAAGGACAAATAAAGTGTCATAAAATGTAGCCTGTGGGTCACTGCATGAGCACAGCTATAACAAGAGAATAAATGACAATACCACAACACAAACTAACTCTTACTTACAATGGGATCCACAGGCTGTTCTTCTTTCATTCTCAAATCGCAATGCAAGCCTCTGCCAGGGCTGCTGCTGCAGCTCTAACACCATCAGTAATCTCACACATATTTTTAAATTGGCAAGTTCATCTCTGAGGGTGAAAGATGTCTCCAAATCCACAAGTCACGTTGCCTATCCCGAACCTTTCCCTAGGTCAGGGCTCCAGGTCACCAACGCCTTTAGCCATCCAAGTTTTAATTTTTCCTTAAGAGAAGCCAAAAGCCCCCACTCTCTTGCCCCAGGAGGTTTCCTACAGAGGCAGGTCAGCAGCAGCGCTCCCAGCCTGCCCCGCACCCCGCACCCCACCCTGCTCCCAGGTGTTCTCAATCTCCCTCTGCAAGCCCCCGGGGCAGGCGGCAGCCCTTGCACAGCTGCTCCCAGCTGAGGCTGGTCAGCAGCTTGGCCCTAAGTCAAAGAGGTAATAAAGGTCATCAACAACTTCACCTGGGCTGTTTTGGCAACATGTATAGCTGCCCTCCTCCTACAAATGTTCAAATATTTAAACATGCCACTAGCACACCTGGGTGGCCAGGTCCGTAATCTACTGAGACTAAAGACTGGCTATCAAGGTGCAGAGGAGAAAATTCTTTCATCATGAAGACAAGGATTTTGACTTTGAATTGGTGACTTATCCTTCAATGTTACACCTTGCAGTTATAGTGTAAACATGAAGGAAACATAATATATCTGGGTAATAATATTTTATTGATGATATTAACTGAGACACATCAAAGCCTTCTTTCATAGAGGCTTGATATATCCTTCCACACCCAAGCAGGCAGGAAAAGCTGTCTCTGTGAGGGGAACGTATTAGATACACTCAGCCCTCTTTCACCAAAAAATAAAATGGGTTTATATTAAAACCTTCATCTCACTAGACATCCCGGAGAAGAAACTATAGAGCAAAACTTTGATAAGTCTCACTGATTGTTTGTGTCTTCAGCAACTTTTGGATGTAGAAAAAACTCCCTGAAGAAAAGACCTGTTCAGAGCAAAAGTATAGGAAACAAGAACCAGCACGAACCTATCTGCTTACTTTAGTGATTAACCATACCTGGGAGTAACGCAGGGAGCCTGCTGTGGCTGAACACTTCAGGGCAGGTTATTCTTACACAACAACATCCTCACTGTGGCTGGGGAGAGCAGAGCAGTTCTTACCACTTACTATCTACTGCACTCCTAATTAGAGATAACCGCACCAGCTGCAAGGGATTCACTCAGAGCAAATAAATAAATGAAGTCAATAAGTAAAAAATGGTATAAATAAGTAGTTAAAAATAATACATTCAGACCCAGCTGTGGATGATTTAGTATACAATTTTACAAATACCTAAAACATTTTCGTCAAAACAAACAATTTAAACACAAGCTTACATTTTAAATCATACGAGTCCACTACATCTGTGAAGTTGGGGACAAATTTCAAAGGGAATAAATGTAGCTATAGGCACCATTTCTTTTTCTCTTTATTATTAACCAATTAACAAAGTTAATCTATTCCTTGTCTCTGTATTCATACCCATAAATTTAAATTATATATTTAAGATACTTTTGCTCATCAGAAACAAGCAGGATTAAAAGATTTTTATTGCAGATAAACCAACATGAAATTCAAACAAATGACCATGTTATTTTTATAAATATTGTGGGGCTTTTTAAAATTTATATACAAATATTTGTCCAAAGAAAATAGATTAAACCCAAATCTCACTTAGATTTTCTGGCATGATGGAGATTGCCATCCAAAAGTTCATTACAAAACCTGCCTCTTCTCCCAGCAGATTTTATTAATGGCTAGGCATAGCTCTGACATCTGCTCTGTTATGGATGAATTTAAAAAAACCCTCCCACAGAGCACTCTAGAAATTAGCATAAAATAGGCCAGCCTCATGGTAACTTCTTCCATAGGAAAGAAGCATTGCATGTAACTGCAAAGTTTCTTAACAACATACAGCTTTATATCATATTTACTTGCACTTGCATCAATTATTAAGCAAAATTTTCACATACGGTTTATCCGACAAAGTAGAAAAGCCTCCAATCAAACGCATGAAGCCAGCTGTATATTCAAGCAGAGATTTCCTTGAGCAGACAGAAGCTTGTCATTTAAATACAAGCTTTGGCATAAGCAATCTTTATGATCTGAGACATGAAAGAGAGGGACCAGAGCAAAATGTGGGCTATCCTGTAATACAAACCAGTTTTCATTTAATGTCAGCTTTCATAGCCCCAAACTTAAGCCCCATCAGATAGAGGTGGGGTGAAAAAACGTCTCCATCATGCACAGGTTATTAAAAGGAGCAGCACAGAATCCTTTGGTGAAGGCTTCCTCAAGACTCATGAGATTCTGTAAAAATTACTGGTGGTCTTAAGGGTGAAATAGCCTATCTGATTATTTTCCATATTTTCCAAATACCAAAGCTGCAAATGCACAGTAATGTTTTGTTGGGTTTGCACATGAAAGCTGAGCCTGCACATTACTGTTCTGACCTGCCTGGTCTCAGAAATCATACTGTCTTCAAGTATGTTTAGAATGACTTTTCTTTTCTCACTGCGTATCACGTATTTTACAGAGTACAATATCTGGGGACTTTAATGCTATTACCCCCTTCAATCCTTTAAAACATATGAGGAATTCATTTTTAAAGTTCCAGTAAGGGACATTTTTGGCACAGTCTGCAAAAGAACTTGCTTCCTGGTTCCCAGTTCAAATCACCAGATCATACCACCTGCCACAGGACAGGGAAGGTTGGAAGCACAAGCAAAGCCAGTATAAAAAATAAAAAATAAAGATATGAGAACTTTAAGATACCGACCTAGTATGAGTGTGTTAGGCTCTGTAAACTTGGGAGTTTCTTACAGGAAATTCTGCCACTGAGTTTGCTGGAGTAAGGGATTTCGTTTTTATTCTTCTACTCTTTGCCTTGATGATTAATAAGATCCAACAATTCATGATTATTTGTGTGCTTCCCATCAAAAAAGTTACATGGATCAAAGATGAGCAAATATTTCATACACTAAAAGTGCACAACAGAGATGGGAGAAGGAAGCAAAGTAACAAGGAGCAAAGATATTAGTATGTAAGCAAACTATCATCATCATTTGGAATTTATATATTTATGTACTCAACTTGAGTTACACCAGAATTCCAGAAAATTATACTTTAAAAATGCACACTAATATCTTGGCTGTAGCCATAATTCCATCTTCAAAAAATAATAAAAATTTCAAATTGATGTTCATATTTCCAGACTTTAAATATACATAGAAGTATTGCAATGAATTTGTTCTTCATAGCTGTTCTAATATGACCATTTCTACTATGAGTTGACTAATTTTGGCACAGCAGTTTTCAACTGGGCTGATTTCATTCAAAGTCGTTAGTGTTACTTATATGGCTGACCCAGGTTTATCATGTACATAACAGTTAATGTTGCAAATAGTACAACTGAACATTACTAACATGACTGGTTACAAAATCTGTAGGACTATTACTCTTTATATATTTTAAAGCCATTGAGCATTCCTATAATGAAACTAGATGGTATCGTTTATAAACTAAATAGCTCTTTTGTCTGTACTTCCCATGTTAGCTCAGTAAATTAATGCTTTTAGGGCAATTTAAAATGTAATCTGGAAGCTTTTTTTTCTGCTGAAAATGCAGTAATATATTAAATGGATGTTTTGTTCCCTGAGGAATCAAATTCTGAAATTGCGCTTTTGAGAAAGTTCAGGCAACATTTTTTTGTTACTTCTGACAGAATAAACAAACAAAGCCGTGCTTTCCAGAAACTATTTTCCAGCATTTGGTGTTTACATGGACCTCCTGATAAAAAATAGGAAGATGTTAGGTGAGCACTAAAATGGCTAACGTTATATTTCAGTGTTATAATACTAGTTTTTTTGCACAATTTTTCTATCATGTAAGAACACAGAAAGCCCATTCATGTCAGAAGACAAGAATGTTAAACAAGTTATGTTTTTCTTTATGAAAATACAGACTATTTAACAAAATAAAAAAATTCGCTTCATATACTAACTTTACCTAAAATCTGGAACCACTGAGATGTAATACACACAGAAATATAATTTCTGGAAACAGAAATGTAACCTGGAAATAAAAGTTTATGAATGTGAGTATCTTTGTAATAACAATAGTTCAAAAGAATGAGCTGAAGCAGAGAGAATCTAAGTATGGATGCAGTGATGTTTAGGATGCATTAAACATACGGACTCGGCAGTCGCAATAGGCAAAGTAAGGTTTTCAAACCTTTTCGGATTTGAGACACTACTCTGCTCCCCAGTTAGAAGGAGGGAGAAATAAGAACCTACACTCTTGCAATATCCATATGCAATACATTGTTTGTTGATAGTTGTGTACATAAAGTTGTACAGCTAGTAAATATACCATTCTAACAGCACAGGAAGAGAGAGCATCTGCATACCCATAACAATGTTTTAAATCACAGAATTTTTTTCTGCCCAAAGTCAACGGGTTCACATCCATCTGTGTCTGTAACGAACGTATAAATTTGGTGTTCTTGTATTCAGCTCTCAAAAACAGGAAAATATTTTTTAAAGTAATTTAGGTTACCTTAATAGGACAAATTATAGAATGTTTCACCATGTAGAATCTTGCCAAAATATAAGTAAGCAGAGACATATGAAAGGGCTTTGCTAACATTTGATAACAAGAGCTGCAATTACTAATCAAAGGACATCAAAGACAAAACGCATACACTCCAAAAGAGTTTAAATGTAAATTACTCCTTCAAAAAGACACAGCTTCATGCAGCGTAATTAGATTCCAATTATAGCATTAGAAGCATAATAGTAAAATACAAAACATAAGTAGGAATAGGAACACATAGGACACAACAGCAACTCGTATTTTACTCTTTTTCAAAAATTCCCTTCCCTATTTTGATTTATGTTAATCAGTTAACAGGCAGACAGAAAAAAATGGCAAGCCAGGGCTATAAGACTGAGATTTTCTGCTTCATTTCTTCTCTTTGGTTCTGTGCTGTTAGCTTCCTGATACCAACACCTATTCCTTGAGGTTGTTCTCTTCCAGCCCTCGCTCTTCCTCAGGCCCACCTTCCTCTTCTCTAACTAGATCTGCCTCTTTATCTAGCCCAGAAATCCTTCCTTAAATTAAACAACGGTGTTTGGCTTACGTGTGACATGCTCTTTGCCGCAGATTTTACAGTTTTAAATAAACCACAGAGGGAATCTTGGCAGAACTTTCCTCTAGTGGGTATGGGGGAGAATGGGCTAAAATAAATGCATATAAATGAAGCCCGAGCCTTAGGAGCCTCTACTACAACATTTCTTCCATTCGTAGACCAAATGTAAGACAACTTTGATTAATGATTTTTCTTCTGCATCTATCACATTAAACTCCTCTTCAATTAAAGACAGCTTTTGAAGTTTGTGGCTTGACAGTACAGTAAATCTGGCTTGAAAGCTGACAGTGCTGGATCAAAATCAATACACTCATAAAGATAAAGTGCTGATCCAGCATAGGCTCAGCCCGCTCATTCAAATTCATTCTGAAGCCTTCATGGAGTAATTTTATACTAACCACCTTTCTGCTGAATAACATGTCTCAGTAACACTTTTCTACAAGGAGACATCACAGAATGAATCTCATCACTAACCAAGGCGACAAACTCCACATCACATATCCCTTGTTTTATAATCTGCCAGACAGATTATTTCATTTCCCCATCACACCTAGATCAACTTTGTACAGTAGTGCACTATTAAATTACATGGAGTAGCCATGATTACACAGAAACACAGATGCTTGGGTAAGAAAGCAGCAGCCAGGTCTTCAGGCACCAGGAGTGCAAAGGAGCTGTGACTGTGGGTTAGAAGTGCAGCTGGTTACAGGAGCTGGGTGAACCGCTAATTGTCTCCGATTACTGACAGTTCCCTTGTTAGGTAAATACCTGTTACCAGTAACTTCTCCATTCCCCGCCCTGGAGGAGCTGAGCTGCTGCTATCAAATCCAAATCTTGGCATGCCCTGATTTCTCCGCTGGAGGTGGGCTGAAGGGTTTGCGTGCTTCCAAGTCACAGGAGGACAAATGAGCCAAATGGTTCTTGTTCTTTGTACGAGTTTGAGAAATATTGACCTAAAAGCTGTATCTATAAAGACCCCGAGAGGACACTAGGTTTACCTTGCCCCAGAGAGAAAGGGGAGATAGGAAAGAGTCCAAATCTGCACAAAAGTGTCTGTGGGCTCCGGTAGGCTGCTGGTGCCCTTGGCCACCGGCTGCTGCAATAGCAGCGCCTTTTGGGAGGAATGAAAATATCCTGGAGGGCTCCAAGAACATAACAAGGTTGCCAATGAGATCCTTGCCTGGAGCTGAGCTATCTCCCCAGGTGTGAGAAACCCCTGGACGTGAGAGGAGCCCGTGCCCAGGCAGCAGGACAGAGGAGGGCACGTCCCTGTTCACAGTGCAGACTCGGCCTCAAAAGCTCGCATTACAATTTTGTCGTCTTCTCTGCAGTCATTCACTGGTGTCTACTGTGGAAAACTGTTACCAAGTATACTCAGCTGAAAACATTCACAAGTAGGTCCACAAAAATAAACGAGAAATCCAGTAGCAACCTAAAAATTGTGTTTATTTTGGAAAGAATGTGAATCAAATTTTAAGTGGCAGAAAATGAAATGTCATTTTGAGAGTGACAACAGTGTGGACACTAAAGATTGTAAGAAGTATGAATTTTGTTTTTAAATGGTTTTCTACTGTCTTTGTTTATAAACACTGAGATTCTACAGCTTGGCAATATAATTCAGTTTTATCTAATATGTTTTTCCCATCATCTGTCTCTCATTAAATATCACAAATAATGTGCAAGCAGTTTTACCTAGAATAAAAGTCTGTAACAGTGTTACAACATAATAGTGGCATTCAGTAAATGCAGCCAGAAAACAGAACGTGATTCAGTAAGAATTAATATCCTAAATTGATGCACAATGAAAACACATTTTCCATCAAACCTATTCAATGCAGCATGTTTTCTCCAGTGCACCAAGGCAGCAGAGCTAGCTGGGATCCTGCGGGAAAGAGCCCACAAAGCTATTACAGATTTCTTGCCTATCTATATTCTGGCATAAGGAATTAAAAATATTGACTTATCACTTTGTCCCTTGAATTTTTTTTTTTTTTAATTCTTAGATTATAAAGTTAGTCAGATGCCTTTAAAATTTCCAGCCTCTGCTTCCCTGACTTCCACCTTCTCCCTTGACTAGGCAAAAAACAGAGGATGGCCTCGGAAGCGAGTTAGACCTGGGGAAGGGCTGGTAGGGATTTCAAATTGGTGAAATGTAACAGGCTCTACAAATATTCAGGCTTGACCAGTGGGAAGTCACAGTGGAGCTGTAGTCCCTCTTTCTAGCTCAGCTTTGTAAAAAAAAAGACCTTTGAAGATCTGTTTTGCATTTAGTGTCAACAAAGAGATGGTTTTGTTCTAGGACAGAGAGCAGGCCCTTCACCAATTTATAAACAGAAATAAGTAAAGAAGCAAAACTCTAGATTACCATACCCTGATGGGGTTGGTATTAAGATCCAGCCTTTGGAGAAAATTCACACATGGATTTCAGAAATTCCTAGTTCGGGGTTTAGGCCTCTCTTTATTTTGTCTTATGACCTGTACCCTATAGATTACACTAAATGTATGCCAAGAACAAAAACAACAACAACAAAATTTTTTGTAACTCTCACACCATTCTATTTCTTTCTTCACTTTACATGGATATAAATGCTCAGTGTCATAAATGCTACAGAAGGGACAATATATTTAATAAAACAAATGGAAAGAACTTTTGAAGATCAGGTATAAGATCAGCCATATTTCACTGAAAACTTCAAAGAATTGAAGAAATTACTTTTAACAAGCTAGTAATAAGCCTGACTTTCAAAGAAAAAGGAAGGGCTGAATTTCTTGAATGAAACATTTTTAAAATTTCATATAATACATCCTTTTTTTTATTAGTTGGTTGCCTATGTTACAAAGACTGCTTGCTGACTTTTGGTCTGCTGAAGAAAACGCTCAAGAAGTAAGAGTGCCAAAGGTGAGCATTCCCTCTCTGCCTTCTACATACCCTTTAGAAGCAGCAGAGCAGCACTAAAAAAACCCTTCCAAACAACAAACTAACCTATATGCTGCCAAGAAAAGAATCCAATAGGGCAAGTACACGGGGAGCTCCTCATTGGTCCTCCTATGTATGTCAGGGCGTAAGGGATGGGATTGTGGCACAGCCACTCGTGTGTCCTCTGGCAGCCTGGGGAAAAGTTGTCACAATATCAACAGATCCCAGAACTGTTACTAAGAAATTAGAGTGCAATTTTTGTTAGGGCGGGTGGACTAAGCCTACCTTAACCTATTCTCTACCACTACCCTCAAAATCCCCATCATTTACTAGCATCTCACCTTAGAGTATCCATTAGGAAAGTTCATTCACAGTATGATTTATTTTTGTATTTAGTATGTGGAATATGACTCTGAGCCCCACTCTACATAGCATTAGCATACATAAAGCATTATACATGAAAATAAAAAGTGTAGATCAGGAGCTGTTCCCTGGCCCAGAAACATGCTTACATGCATTTCCTTCCAGCCCACGCGCATGGGAACATAGCAGCACTTCATTTTGTGTTTGTTTATTTTAGATATTTATTACACAAGGAAATTGAAGGTATGGAAAGTTTCCCGTTCCCTTTCCTTTCTGCAATTTCATCTGGATGACATTCACTTTTATCTATTTTATAACCTAAAAATGTACCAGGTGAGACCAAAAGTTTATTGATCCCACTAGCCTGCTTCAGCAGTGGTAAACAGCCGATGACTGAAGAGTGTAACAAATACCCTGCAACAGCAGTGATATATGATACAGCCTTCTTTATGCAAAACATTGTGGATGGAGAAGCAAGGTTGCTGAAACAGTTGGCTTCAGCCTCCTTGGCTATAGCCTTGATAAAGCTTTTGTCAGAGTGGGATTTCAGACCTCTGAAATGCAGATGTCTACGTCTAAACCTGTTGTACAGATTCTCTTTCCAGTCAATGAAAGCAACTGGCACATACAAGGTATGACCGATTTTGGGTATCTGAAGAAAAAAACCAAGTAATTGAAGTTCTTAACAATCGACAGCAACAAAAAACCCCTCCAAACATGTTTAGTGACCATTTTAAGACCTTTTTTTTTTTACTGTGTCTAATGGTGTTTTGTAACAGAAAAGGAAGCTTAATAAAGTAAAAACGTTAGGAAAGAATGAATATAGCAAAATAGGAATGTGGGAAAAACTAAAACTCTTAATAACTAATTGTTATGTAAAAATGTAGGCAAAATTCTAAATTCTTTGCTAAACATAACAAATATTACAACTCAAAACCCAAAGTGATTTTAAGCAGTATCTTTCCTGAATTCTCCCTCTTCACCCATAAAAGCAGTGTATGCTTTTTTCCACCCAAAGGCAACTACCAATTACACTTTCAAAAAGTACTTATTGGAAAAAACAAGTTGGTGGACAATGTTTTAGTTAGTATGCTATTACAGGGTCAGATTCTGAGTCTAGGATCTGGACCTCAACTAGCCCCACTCTTCCTTGTCAGCACTTTGGATTCACTCTAGGGGCAAAGTGCAAATACTCTTACCAAAATCCAGACCAAAACAGCTAAGTAAGAGAGTTTAGAATAATGTATTTGAACCTCACACTTACAGAACATTTTTTAAATTGCTCCATTGGAGAATCTGATGGCTAATTCCGGAAAATATAGTACTGTGAGGTGACCAACAGTGCTAAAGCATTTGAATAATTTCATTCCTCTTCAAGAAAGCACATAAACATATGTTTAACTTTAATCATACATCATCTTATTGCTTTCATCTGGACCTAATCATTAACCATAAACACATGCTTAAATGCTTCACTGAAAAAGGATGAGATTACTCACACTCCTACAGTTAATTGTATGCTTAGATGTTATAGTGGCCTCTTGGCAGGCTGCACTGTGTGCTGTGACTGTTCAAGGCAGAAGCAAGCTGTAATGCCCTACAGCAAAGACTGTGATTGTGCCGTTCTTTCCTACTCTTTAATAAGTTGTGTGGGGTAGGTCACGTAAGACAGCCTCTGCATGGAGTTCTCCAGGGAGACTTGGCCAAAAAAGTCCTGTAAAAAAGTACATCTAGTGAATTGATCCAATTCCAATTAATTTTCTAACGCTGAAAATTACTTCTTTCCCAGTAAGAATAATAACTATTAACTTTAATCAGTATTAAGTCCACTTGTTAGACTCTAAGATTACAGTCTAGTTATTAACTAGCCTAATCAGCTACTGTGAAGGCTACAGAACCATGCTTTTGGTATATACAAAGACTATCTTTTGTAAAATATCAAGCTTATTTTTCCATAGAGCCTCAAGCAATGGTACTGGAGATGCAGTCTGCGTGTCAATTCTCCCTCTCGCTCTCTTCTCTTAACATACCGTATTTATGGCCCTTATGACTGCAACGTCCAACTGCCTTCCTAGAAACCGGAAGGTAAGAGTAAACCAAACAGAGCTCATAGCAGCAAGCTGAAATCCATTTCCAGGGAATTAACTTCAGTTCAAAACATGTATCAAATATCAAGTCCTTCTTCTTGGAATAAAAACCGTCTTACAAAAGGACCAAGCAAATTTCTTCTAAATCTCCCATGATTTCATATTCAATCATGTCAAATTCTTTAATCCAGTAAAAGACTGGTAACCAGCACAGGGATAGACAAACAAGTATATGAGCACTTTAAGGAGAAAATAGGATCTGTAAAACTAATAGAGATCAACACCGTAACACAGCTGTTTGGTTTGTAGCCTCTCACAGAGCATTGCATTTAGCATGTAAGCCACTTGTCATAGCTGTTTGTGCACTTACTGAAGTATTCCTCCTAACCGGACTGCTGTACTGCAATGCAATGCTACGCTGACTGTCACGATTGTTTTATATCTATATCTGGGCCATATCTATATCTATATCAAATAGCCTTTGATAAATGCTACCACTTGTTATGGAAACAAACATCACTTGTCCCAAGGAACAATAACTCTGAACTATGTCCATCACTTGGAAAAGAATTCCACCTGCTTCTGCCACTCTTCTATCACAGTTCCTGAAAAATCCACTACCTGCCTCATAATACTTCCGCAATTAAAACGCCTTTCATTTTACAGTCTCAAAGCACAAAAAGAGAATTTTAAGTCTGCACCTTAAAAAGCAATGCATTTGGAGTAGCTACTTTACTTTTACTAAACTGAAAATATTTTTTAGCATCTACATTGACATGAGTGGTTTTGTTCCCGTAGTTAACTTCATTTCCAAAATCAACTACACTTCTTATAGAGTAGACTAACTTGAAATGGGATATTCAGGTTAAAACAAGGTAGTAATCCAGAATTAGTTTTAGGTTTGTCATTTGGTTGTTTCGCAGCGTTTAAGAAATATACAAAACCTAACTGCCAGTCTTCATCTGCGCAATTCTCTGGACAACTGAATTCCAGCCTGGCTTACAGAGCAAAAATTTAGGCATTCGCATTGTTAAGCGTTTAGTTTTTTCCAGAAAAACCCTGCAATACAATAAGGATTTTGGTAAGACTAAAACCAGTAAGAGATGTTAGTTAAATATTTTTAGATAAACTTTGGCCTGTAATACATGAGGAAGAAAACATTCAGTGAAAATGAGAGGTATAATACAAACCAATCGAGTGGGGGGGGAACAAAACAAAACAACAGCCAACCACCCCACATCCAAACTTTAAGACAGTGCTACAATATATTTGAGGTCCTAAAGCTGAGAAAAACATTTCATCTCTATGCCGGGCAGTATATTGTCTATATTTAAACTTGGTTTAAAAATACCTGAATAGGTTCACCCATGTCACAATGTTACTATTTTCTTAATTTGAAGTTCCAGTGGTTGCTTCCGTGCATCAGCCTCCTTGGCAATCCCAGCAGGGAGACTGAACAATGGATAAACACGCACAGAACCTGCAGCATCTTTTTGGATCTTTTACATCTAAGACTTTTAAGGAACATTAGCATCACGGTGAGGGAAAGCCGGAATTGCCTTTAGCTTTATCGTAGTTAGCACAGTAGTTGTTTGTAAATAGGATCTCGGGAGAGAAAGCGATGTGTTAGGTTCTAAAACTAAAGGAAGAACTTAATTGAGGAAAGGGGGAATGGTTGTAGGGCACAAAAAGGATGGAGTACAATTTAAACGCAGAGGCAGACTGCTGCCAGGGGGTAACTGCCAGTAAAAACGTCTGATGAGTGGAGAGGAATACAGAATAATAATTAGTTTGATTCTGTCTGAAACGAGAGCAGCGCACAGCAGCCCAGACAGCGGCTGCGCGTGCATCGTGAGCCAATACGTGGGTTGGGACATTGCCATGCTGTTGTCATCCACCGGGAGACACGTGTGGCTTGGAGGTGATCAAAGCAGACAGTGCTGCCAGGATCTTTAGGGCTAGCATCCAGCTTGAACCTCTTAAAACTACATTCCACTGTATTCTCAACTGACCTCGGTTTTCTAAACACACAAACAAGCTATTTCCAGCAAACCACTGCTCCCGTGGGGGGGGGAAGTTTGTGGCCACAGAACATAAATCAAGCTGATGTAACCTACCCTCACAAATTTTACCCTGCTCAAAAGGGATAAAAAAATCCATGACCCTAATTATTTTTTTCAAATTAGTCTACCTGTGAAAGGACAGCTGTGGCACAGCTTCCCAAGCAGTACTTTTCAAGATATCATAGCAAAGGTGAAAAGTGCACTATCCAAAATTCATTCTTGCTATTTTTTTTGTGAAAAGAAATTCCTGCTTCGTAGACATGTGCAGAGGCCTTAATCTCCCTAAAAATCCTTAAAATTACTTTATTCTGAAGTAGCATTATTATTTGCAAAAACTACAGGCATTTAAACTTTAAATAGTAAAGAAATGAATTATTTTTCTGAAACAATCTGAAATTGTTCAGATCTACTGACAAGGAAGTGAATTACTGATTGTAGATTTTAAGGTCTACAATTAATCTAATATAATTTGTCATTATCAAATGTGTTAAACCTATGAGAAACAAAAGGTACATTTTTTCCACTGAGTTCATGAAACAAAAATATTTGTTAGTCTTTTGCGTTTAGGTAACTGTCATTTATTTAGATAAATAAGTATTGCCAGAAGCATAAAAAAACCAGTCCTTCAACCAACCAGTTCTGTCAACTCCCAGTTTGGGCCAAAAATAAAAAACGTATATAGATTCACTAGCATAAAGTGACAGCTCTGTGACTCCAGGCTCACTTAGGAGATTTTAAAGCCTTAAACTGAAACACACTTCTTGAATTTAATTTAGTCACCGAGAATTCAAACAAATGTCTTATATGGGATCAGATGAATTACCGTAAGTCCAACTTTGATTCCTAATAACACCTCAAATCAAAATGTTATTGACAGATGATTGATAAAGCTCAGACTGATCATCATGAAAATTAAATGCAGTTTACTTTGACTAGCATCACAAGCTCCTATAAATTACTTTTACAGATCTCTATTTTTCTAAATAAATTTACTGTATTTGCTGGCATACAAACAACCAACATTTCATTTAAAAATATACAGGTTCCTCCAGATCTGTCTAAAATTATTTCTAAAAGCTATTAAAAACTTATGTAAGAGATTGTAAAGGCTGGTTTAGAAAACTAGAAATCCAGAGAAGAGCTCATCTCTACTTATTCACCTCTTCTAAGTGGAAAGCTGGGGCCTGGTTGTCCCCCTGCTGCTAGGGCTTTGTTTCCTGTTAGGGTTTTTCACCTTAAATTAATAACAATGATAAGTAAACACAAATGTACCACAGGGGCAAGGCACAACTGAATTACATGCACGAATGCTGGAAAGAAACATGAGAACTCGGTGTCCCTGTGACAATTCAAATCAAACTCCACATAAGTATTAATTCAGTTCTGAATCAGCCATTAGATGGGAAAGGGAATCTATAGCTTTGTTTTGCACATTTCCTTATATCCATTCCAGAGAAAAAGAATAAAGCTGAAAAATGAGTCCTGTTTCACAAATTTAAAAAACTGAATAAAATGATACAGATAAATAAAAAATAATTTTAAAAAAAAGCTGTAGCTGAACAGCAAGAAAAAAGACTTTCATGGGGGTAGGGAACTAACTGGAAATTACTGGAAGTTTGGACAGAGGGAAGGGAAACACCCAGCATAAAAACAAACTTACCATTTGATAAAGGATGGATGTTGGAAAAAGGCAATTCTCATACTTGTTTTTCAATAACATCATGCCTTACCTTTATACAACAGCATATACATTACCCATCCACAGGAATACATGGCGCGCTCTGGTTTCTGCTGTATTACAGCTTGAGGTTTAGTAGGCTTACTGCCTCATGTCATCTCCTGCATTTTTGAACAAAGTACACAGATCCTTACAGAATACTGATAGCCTTACCCACCAAGCAGCTTCATAGGAAGGAGGCTGCTGCATGCTAGTAGAAGACATACTAGCAGCTACGCAGGGCTTGACGCCCCAGGAGGGAAGCTCCCGGGTGCAGATGCTGCCTGCCTGCAGCAGAAGCCTTTGCAGCTGCTTCGGGCCTCTCTCAGGAGCACAGTGCCATTGACCTACTCCTGTCCCATCCGAGCAAGGCAATTTTTTGCTTTGGGAGAAAAAAGACTAAGTTTTAAGTCCAAATATGGAAATAAAATAATCCGTCTGCTTGCCTTTTAACTTTTTCCCCCCTCTATAGCTAAGCACAGATGACTGCATAGGACAATTGCATTCACACAAATCTTTATAGCCACAAAACAATACCTAATTTGCACTCAACCATTAATACTTGTGAATAAAAATAAAGACACACACAATGACCATATACTACTCTGCAGCCTCCTCTCTTATTTTCTAACTTGTTTTTCCAAAACAGATTGATGCACCAAGCTGCGGAAACCTTCCTCACTCCCATTTTCATAAACAAACTCTTTCCAAACAGTGTGGTTTGTTTTCAAATGAGATACCACATTCTTACTAATTAGTTACTTTACTCAGCTCATGCTTCATGTGTGAGATAGATACTCAGAAACCAAGCTAGAAAGATGAAGATGCTTGTACATGCTAAGAATAAAAAAGAGTGACTTCGATCTCCAGCTTCCCGTCACAAGCACCAGACCAAGTCTGCATGGATAGCAATTACTCAGAAGCAGGTGGTATCAAGTTCTGCTGTTTCTCTAAATAAAAGCCTTCATGGGTGGAATCAGCAAACTGTCAACTGATAAACAGGAGACAAAGAGTTTTCCCTAAAATACCTCACGTTTATAATCTAAACATGGAGAATTTAACAGCCAACATTTATAAAAAGGCAAAGCCTACATAAAAACAGCGATGATTATCTTTCCTTACTTTTGAATTCCTTCATCTTTAAAAACAAAGATTAAAAACATTATGTAAGTTTATGCTGGCTGAAACAGTTTATACAAAATGCAAACAGCTAAAGAAAAAACGAGAAGCCTGTCAAAATCTTAAAAGCAGATAAAAGATGGATTACTTACACAGAAGAAAGCTCCAATTTTTATACTTACCTGGGGATCAAAAAAACGGAATTATACTGACAATTTAATACTTTTTCTACTATCAAAAATGTTGCCAGGCTTCTAGCAGTTTTTCTTCTCGGCGGGAAGGAAGCTGCGGAGCAGGCCGGGCGCGACGCTGCGGCAGCAGCGCG
>NW_009186973.1:1961-15161 GCF_000690835.1 Fulmarus glacialis | reverse complement strand
TTAGTTGCTGGCTAGGGTTAAACCACAATGACCACACAGAATTAAAGATTATTATCTGGAAGGAGTTTGAAGGCATCAGGGTTAAGTTGTTGGAAAGATATGGATGAACATTAAGAGGGGAAAGGAGCATAGACATGGAAAGCAAAAGGCAGAGGCTGACATCATGGCTAGTCAGTGATGGGAGCTGACCCTGCAATACCACCTGAGAAATGAAAGCAAGAGTGAGTGGGCTAAAAGATGAGAAACTTTGAATAGGATGAAAGTAACTTCTGTTTGCTATGATGGAAAACTGAAATTGATAGAGTTGTGTAAAGGGGCTGTTTCATCAAAGAAACAAGCTAAGAAAAAAAATCTTTTTTTCAGCCTTCTTAAAGACTGAGGGCCTTCAAGGGCAAGAGAAAAGGAGGTTGCAATGATCAAAATGTGAGTTGATGACAACTTGCTGAATGTTTTATGTGTGCGATTAGGATGGGAAAGGTCAAGGCCTAAAGATGTTACAGGAGGACACAATTGCAGCTGGATAGAGGGTTTGTAGACATCTCGCCGCAACCCAGCCATGTGGCTTGATGTGTACGTGCTGTACTGGATATTGCTGGCTGATGGGGTGGGAGACAAAAGGTGCTCTGTGGACTCTTTTGTACTCCCAGGCCCCATGCCATGCAGAAAGAATCTGCAAAACTTACATATTATGTTGATATAAGGAACAAGACATAAAAAGTAGAGTAAAATGCCCCGTTTGTAAGCGAGAATGACCTGTAAGAGAGGAGTAAGTCTGTTGTAGCATTATTTGTTGTTCATGATTGAGGTAATCGGTTTTTATCTTGAATAGTATTTATTCAAATACTTATTCAAACGTATTTGAAGCTTGCTGCAAATTAATGATTTTTACTGACAATTAATTGTTTTTTTTCTTTAAAGCCTTTGAGACCTGACTGAAGAATAGAAACAATATGGTGTTGCTGTGTGGCTATATGCAATATGAATATAAGTGCTGAACATTTTAAATAAAGGATTGATGGAGAAGCAAAGAGGATTATTTCTTGAAATTATTTACCCATTACTGAAGACTAGTTAACATATATATAGAACACAGGACTTGTTCTTGAAATTCTTATTAACTTGAAATAGGAGCTAAGTCTCTGATCTTGCATATACACATTGTACAGTATTACTCATAAGAGTAAACTCCATTGATTCCTATGAAAATGCTCTTTAGCATAATAATGTGTATCCATAAAACTGTTTAAGGTCATACCCTAAAATAATAAATTCTAGATGGGGTTCTGCTAGCATTACAGTAGAAAGTTCTTTCCTCTGAAGTGAATACTCTTTATATTGGTGGATTTGTTTACTGGGGAACTCTTTATGATACAGGTCTGAGAATTTAGTCCACCACCCATAGCGGAGCTTATGGCTAGCCCTACTAAGAATCGAGCTTGTCTTTTGCTGCTTGTAGGCCAGGATTTACTCTTGTTGCTACTTCTAACCTGCAGAGCTGCTGCCTTTGACTACTTGAACATGACATTTTTGGTTTTACTTAATTGACAATTAAAAATTATTTTAATTGTAACTCAGGTTTGTTCTTTGTGATAAAATTCAAAAGGTTAAATCACATCTTTGATGTCAGGGCTGAGCTGTGTCTTTGATCTGTAAATAGGGGCAGTAAAACTGAAAGAGCCTCACCCGTGTTTGTGAGTAATTACTGTACATTAATCTGAATTCAAGTCTGAAATTTACATTGCTGTATTAGCATATCAAAGGCTTTCAGAGCAGGATATTATTTGACTAGGAGTTAACTATTTGAGATAAGCCTGCAGGATGCCGGCAAATTCATATTGCAAACATAAGCAAAAAGAAATCCTAACCAGCAAATCTCCCCAAAATGTACAATAAAAAGAGAATGCTTTGGGTTGGAACGACAAATGCCAGAATTGTTCTGAATCTGTTTTTCATGGCACTGGAAGTCATAAAAGTTAATAGTTGGGATCCTGAAATACAGGCAATATAAAATCACATTTACAGGCACTGGATCAAATTCAGAATATATATGTTCAAACTCCAAATGTATGTATACAAGATATATGAATATAAAGATTCTTATGAGGCTACACTGCTTCTTTTTGCAGCATAGGTCAAACGAAAACAAGGAATGATGGAGCTACATCTCAGTATCTGATGTTTTACTGGAAGTTAAGATGGTCAATTTTTTGTTACCTATTTCTAATATGAGTCCATCTTGTAAAATTTCTTGCTTGCTCCAGACGATTATTATGGCTTTAGAATGTCAAGAAGGATAGAAATTTCACTATCCCAATATGCTTTAACTGGGTGTGATTAAAAAAACACTTGTAGAAAGAGTGGATGTATGGTTCAAACCACCTCAGGTTGCAGAGGGAACTGAATCTATGTTGCCAGCTCCAGGGTGAGGACTCAGGGGGACCGAGGTGATGATGATGACATGAGTCAGTCATCTGTGCAAAAAGAAATGTCATGTGTTTTTGTGGGGTAATGGAATGATGGTCCTTGCCTGAGCCACCAAGTAGGGAGTGGTGTTGACTGCCAAGCAAAGCTTTCCTTTCAGTGTTTGCTGGTGGGTGTCATCAGTTGGTTCAGTGTATAGGGGGCTGTGAAGCTAAGCACTGAACTCTACCTGAGTCTGTATATAAGGAACTGAGGTCTCCACCTGAGATTATGAATTCCATTTCCAGAGCTGAGTGTCTAAAATCTAGTGTGGCAATGCTGTGTCATGGTACGGGAGCGAGTCTCTTGGAAAATCTGGACCTAAGTTGACACTGTGTGGTATGAAAATGAATCCTACGGATTCATGAAAATAAATGTTGCTGGTGACTGAAAGCACAATTGTTTTTGAAGTCAATGCCTGGAACAGAAGAGAAGAAACCTAAAGACTCTATTTCTTTCTGCAACATGGCTTGTCATCTTTTGAAAATAAATGACCCCCCCACTATTGAACATTATGGAGAAGCAGCAATGGACATATATCATTCTGCTGGGGATCATGACAATATATTAGATTAAATCACAATTTCTAAAAAAAAAAAAAAAAAAAAAAGACCAAATAAATTTTGCAATGTTTCAAAACTCTGTAAACCTGCCAAACTTAAATAAAAGTTAAAATAAAAAAAGGGAAGACCCTGATTCATTACTTGAAATGTAGACCATTTTCTTTGTCCTCTGTGAGTTATGACTTCTTGTGCAGGTTATTTGCAGTTCTTTATAAGTCTATAGATTAGACACTTGAAGATCTTTTTATCAGCTGTCCTGAGAGATTTTACTATGAAGAAAAAAAAAGTGAAACCTTCTTCTGGAAGAATAATCAATTTTTCACTTAGACAAACTTTAACTCCTATATGCATTTCCCAGATGCCTATTGAATACAATTATGCACCTCAGTTAGATAAAGCTTTGAGTAGCAATATATGGAAAGTGTACGTGAAAATCCTATCCAAACATAATAATCAGAACCTGCTTATCTACTCTGTATAATAAAGTGTCTTCCAGGGAAATTGACTGATTTTGCATTTTTGGCTCACACAAATTTCAGCCTAGTAAAACGTGTATAATTGGTCTCTGGTTGATCTTCAGTGGGTTTTAATTGTCTACTCTGCTACCCCAGTTTCATGCTCACGTTTCTTTACTAATGTCAACATACGAAGGAAGCATTAAGAGGGAAGGAGGAATTAACTTCAATAATTTAAAATTAGAGAAACTGACTTTGCAGAAGGGACACACAAATTATGTATGGAACCAACAAACATTCAAGAACAGTCAACTGCACATTAAAGTAAATGGTTCTGCCACTTCAGAGGTTCATTAGCTGAGATGCTAGGGGTTATTACACAAGATATCGAACTGTAATTCCTTCCCTAGAACTAGAACAACATGGATCTATGACAAATGAAGTAACAGACCTTTTACCTGTTTATTTTTGCTTTTATTTCAGGAATGCTCATTAAATAATATAGAAGTCTAAACTGATACAGTAATGGTGACGTGCTAGATTATCCACCATTGAATGAATCACTGTAATTATACTTATTGAAACTCAGTTGCAAGGTAAAACACATGAGCTTAAACCTCTTTACCTCAGTGGTGGTATAGTCCATGAGAGCATGTGCAGCGAGTAGCAGAAGTGCAGATGTCAAGTGTAAACTTAACAAACCACCATTTCTGAATATTTTTCTCCATATCTTTATGTATAAAATTTAAAATAT
Organism: Fulmarus glacialis; assembly: GCF_000690835.1. Taxonomy (NCBI): domain Eukaryota; kingdom Metazoa; phylum Chordata; class Aves; order Procellariiformes; family Procellariidae; genus Fulmarus; species Fulmarus glacialis. The sequence continues at coordinate 10,929 of NW_009186973.1, read as the reverse complement.
GCAAGAGATTTTTCCTTCTTTCCTTAGACAACACTTCCTATCTCACACCAGAAGAATAACCTAACCTCATTAAATGCAGAGAAGCCAATGTTACAGCATTGGTTCATGGGACTATCTCATAAAATATTTCTGAAGCCTTATAATTAAGACAATTTTCCTGCATTTTATATCTCATAGTCACTGCCAATATTAATATTTAAAGCAGATAATGTAACTGGAACACGTATGACAGATGTGAAGGAGTACCTTGAATCTTTTAAGGCATTTCACGTATATTCACTTCTATAACAGTTTAGCAGAATGGATAACTGACCTGGAGAGGGTGAGCAATTACATGCTCCTTGGCTAGACCAGTCTATGTGAATGCATAATCTGGGCCAGGATTTTGACTGGCTGAGCTCTGTTACTCTATTTCTTAGTTGCAAGGATGTTATTAGCTCACACACAAGTTCACTTTGTTCATATGTAAAAGTATTCTGGTTTTGAGACTGTTCTCTCACTCCTTGAAGTATATTTCAGAGGCATGTTTCTGAAACTTTGTGTTAGCATTCTTCATCAGGTTTTGAAAACGCAATAAAATCTTTTCCTTTATGTCTGCTTTTCACCTTTTTCATATAAAACTTTCTTATCTGACTGCTATTGCAGAATGATCTACTTTTGTATGAATGGATCATCTCCCTCAATTTGTCCCTTTCAACATTTCCTCCCTCAAGTCATCAATACAGGGTATGTTCTTGTCATCATTACCATACTCTACTACGTCTTTCGTCTTTGCCTTTAAAGACTTTAATCATTTACATCAGCTCCACCTATTACTTTTTTATATCGGACCCAAATTTTGTATCTACAGCCTTTCCTTATATATAATCTAGTAGACTGTATGTTCTGGTAGCACCTCTGCCTTTCTTTCTGTTTGAAGGGGTATGGGGAAGATCTTTCAGTTAAAATCAATTAAACCATCTCCCTGCCTTTCATCTAATCCTTTCTTCCTATTTATTTCTCTGCAGCCTCTATCAAATGCTATGGTTCCAAAAGCTACAGTAAGATTTGCAAAGTTTCTTCAGCTGAACACTGTTGTACAATTCTTTTTCTTCTCTAATGAGAATGGGATGAGGATCTAGATTTCTAGTTTGCAAAAAAATATATAGTTGGTTTTGGTTCGGTTTCAGTCTGGATTGGAATATCTTTCAAATTTCTGGTGAATTAGAAACTTCCTGGATCCTGCATCTCTTCAGGAAAATTGATTTTTTCATCACAAATTTCACAGCTTGAGCAATTGGCAAGAATACCTATGTTAAAGAGTTTCAAGGTCTTCAAGTCCTGGAACAGAGACACCAGGAAGGCGAAAGAACTCCCTCCATACTCTGTTTTGAACTTAGTGAAAGTCTGTCAAAACCTAGACATGTCAAATGAAATGTAATGTTTCAGGTTCAGCAAATGGGCTTTTTTTTTTTTTTTTTTTTAGATTGTTTAATTGAAAAATGACTGGAAAGATTTACCCTTTCATCTCAATGACACTTTCTAGTATTTTTATTTCTTGGTATGTTTTGTCATCATTTGACATGTGTCTTGATTCTGATATTCCAGAATGATAAGTTAGATAATAAGTATCTACTGTGAATACTGAGGAAAATAAAGGATTTGAATACATTCTTAGTATTATGAGAGATCAATAAGGACATGTAAATCTTGCAAACCTATTAAAATGGCAGCTTATATGTGATTAACTAAATACTTTGAAACATTTATATACAAATTTGATGCTAATTTTTGGGGGGGAGCATTCTTCATGATTAAGATACTTGCAGTGAGAGAAAAAAAACCTGCATAGAAATGGCAATGGATAACACATATCAGATAAGAGATCTTGCTGGGGCTTGGCACTAACGCTTGGAAAATAAATTATCTGTAAAATGCAATGCTAGTGGAAACATCTTATTTGTCTAATTTTACTTGCAGCAAAATGCTATGTGTAGGAAAACAGCGTGAGGTGGGTTTTTTCCAACTTGTTTAAGTAAAGATTATTGTGTATTTTTTCATTTATAAGAGCTCTGATTTGCATATGTACGTATTACTTATCACATTAACTCTAAATTGGTTATGAAAAATGAGATGGTGCTGTTAGATTTAGTGCCATGTATCATCCAGCTTTATATGCAGAGCACTTTTAAAATATGTATGCAGCCAGCAAAATGATATAAACTCCTTCAGTTATTTTCATCACTTGTGAGATTTTTATTTCTACCAACATAATTAATATTGAAGCTCTAGCATTAATTTTAGTGCTTGTGCAGACTTTATGTTAAAATTCTACTTAGTTACTTTTAGTTACGCTGACTTTGTACTAACTTATGGCAGGGATTTCAGTAAGTGTTTTGGGGTTAAGACTTGCAATTGTGTTAAGCCTGGGGGTGAACTCCATTAAATTTATAAAGATGTTTGTAATCTCAAACTTTCAATCATGCCTACAAATATCAACAACTGAGCTAAATTTTGTTATAAACCCCAAAACATTATTTTAATAAAAGATTACTGAACATCAGCTATCTCTTATAGCTATGTATTTAAAGGGCCATATATTTAAAAGGGATATTCATTTACTTAGCGCACAAGCCCAGCAGACTAATACATTTACTGACCCACTTAAATATAGGTATTTTCATGGAATTAGCTTTTGGACAGTATTCTGTTTGCTATCTACACAGTTTTTAATGTGGTCTCAATCCATGCTAATTTAATGTTAAAAGTTGTGGGGTCACCAGGAGAAACAGGATTCCAGAGAGTCTGAGAGCACATTCTCCAGGCCCAGATAGAAACCTTCCAGAAGATATCCACTTTCTCCTACTTTGGAGAAAATTCAGTATTAGAGGCTAGTTAGAAGATGTCCAAACCCTATAAACAAGGAAATCTCACTCAATTTCCGCACAACTGTTATGTCTCTCACCTTTCCCTCCACTATCTTCTTGATCACCCTGGCAATGAAGAGGTGCTCCAAGCAAGATTTTCCTGGACTGGCTTTTCCCCTGACTTTCTAGCCCAACTTGGCCCTTCCTTACCCACTGCTGCTGAGAAAGGCAGCATTACCTCAGCCCCTCATTCTTAGGGCAGTAAAAGTGCCTTTACCAGCCTTCTAAGAAGCCTTAAGCTAATGGCGGCCTTCAGAAACAGTTGTGCAAGTGGCAGATGTTCACATTGAAGCAGCTGTATTCATGACAGCGGTGAAGTTTTTGCTTGTAAAAAGAATTTAACCACTAGGAAGTGCCTTCCATTTTTGCAGACTGCTGAAGCAGTTGACTGATGATTCAGAACTTAGCATCATTTGGGCTGATTTCCTTATAATAAGAATTCTTTTATTTGCACCTCTTTTAGTGAGGCTACCATGATACTGATATAATATTATTTCTAAACAGAGAGGCAATATTTGAAGGAATTAACTAGAAAAGCAAGTTGATACTATTTTGTGAAGGCAAAGACATGCTTATCAAAATACCTGCAGGCCCCAAACCCTATATCTTTGGGCTTATCAGGCTTTTTCATGTACAAATATATCTGCAACATCTTTAATTTCAGCCTGTAATCTATTTACTTGAAAAAACTAATGCTAAAGTGTGGTCTGCTTTGAAAATGTTATTCTGTAAAAATGGCAATGAGAAAGTCTGTTGCCAATAATTTACATATCAAACACATTCAGTTTTCAAGTAAAAGATGCTTGTTAGTTTTCCAAATGGCAGCTCTGCAGGCACCACCAGAGATCCTGAGAATTATGTTTTTATGCCACTAATCATCCCCAGCAGTAGAGGTCTGCAGGTAGGATTTTTAAACCGTTTTAAGTGTAGGATTGTTACACCTGACTTCAGCTATAGTTTTACTACCTAGATAGGTCCTTAGACTGGTCCTTGGTCAATGAAAATACTTCCAGAGCTGCATACCTATATTAGCAAGGGGTGAAGCATCCTTCAGAAGTGCCTTGGCCTTGCTACTGACTTTTGGAAGAGGTTAGCTCATTGTCTTAGACTTAGCGTTGAACTCTTAAGTAGCTTAAAGTTAGGTGAAATTTCAGTCTTGGAATGATTTACGTGCTCTGAGCCCTTCATGTGAATATAAAGAACGTCCTCCTGATGAATCAGAAGGTACCGTTTTTGGACAGGCAGCTTGCAGAGAAGAATCTCCTGAAGGGAAGAAGCTTCATTCATTATCGAGGTTTATTCAAATAGGGGCCTCACTACAGAGAGAGCGTCTTGCTGTTCTTTCTTATGCAGTGTTTCATCCACGACAGTAAGGCTAGATCTACTAATTAAAAACCACCAAGCTTTCTCTAGATTGCCAAATGTTGTTACATAAAATATTTAGCAATATTGGACCAAATATTGGTAAAAATACTTTAGATTTGTGAGTGTTAGAGAGGAGGTTCTATAAAAGATAGAGCCATTATAGATTTAATTGCTATGCATGGATATCTGGCTAAGTCTAATTATATCAGTTCAAGAAAAATGCATGTACTCTAAAACATCTGACAAAGCACACCAGCTAATTTTGTTTGTCCAAAAACGGTATTAATGCCTCACAGTTTTTATGGGGCAATAGTTTTGTTTTCCAAAATGTCATTTTTTCCTCCCTTTATTATGGTTTTCAATAATCAGACCTATGGTTATTTCAGGATGAAATCTCCATTTATGACTGATGCTGTGTTCCTCAGGTGATATATTCTAATTCATTAATTTAATTTCAATATTTAATTAAACATTTGTGCATATCTTTGGCAAGAAATGCTGAGTAAGCCTGTTCAAATTTTGATCACTCACATCCTTTTGTCATGGGTTAGGTCAGGACAGACTAAGCACATGCATTAATTACTATGCAATAATGGTATCCACGTGAAGTTTTTGAGTATTTATTGCTGTGACAGAGTGATTTTTAATGTGTAGAACAATGTGCAGTTGCAGAAACATGGTTACCTCTAATTCTCCTTTCCTGGTTTGCTGGAATGGTTGGAGGTCAGGAGGAGCAGGGTGCTGAGCTTGGCAGGTCTGGCCGTGTGTCATGAATGAGTGATTTAGAGGCCGCTTAAAGAATCACCATCAAAGGTATTAGCAGAAAGTGATTTTAATAGAGATTTACAAAAACGCGACTTAAGAGAGTACGATGGCAAGGTTCACTCTATCACTTACTACATGGATGAAACATACAAAGGAAAAATCAATTTAAAATTGAGGTGGAGTGATTTATACAGAGACCAAGGGTGAAAAAGGGTAAGGGAGACCCTCCCGATGAGTTTACAAGGTTTAGAGAAGACCCCTTTGCTTTCTAAACTCCTGATGGAGTTTAGGTGCAGCTGGATCCCTCTTAGTCTCAGACTTTGATGTTGATTTATGCCTAATACAAAGGGTAAGGAGACCCTCCCGTTGAATCACGAGATTCAGAGTAAACCCCCTTGCTTTCTAGACTCCTGATGGAGCTTAGGTGTGGCGGGATCCACTCCTAGTCCTGGACTTGGTCAACAGTTTATGTCTAAGGGATTAGATGTGTCTAGCAGCAGTCTAAGACACATTCATAGTTTTAAGCGGGATCACAAGATTTTAGCAGCACTTAATCATTGATTAATTTAAGATTTATAAAGTGAGTTAATAGAGTTCACTATAATCACAACAGTGGTAATTGTTGTTGGTTACCTAAATCAATTCACACACACACAGAGACACAAATATATATAAATGTACAAAAGGCACACCTGTTAACAATTACCCTCGAGTCTCGTGAAATATTCACATCAAATGTCTCAGCATTTCTCAACGGGCGATGGGTTGAGCTCTGAGGAGTGTTTCATCCCAGGTCATCAGCTTTCGGCGACAGTCCTCCGAATATTACAAATTTGCAAGCTCTGAGAGTCATCCCACTCAGAGGGAGATAGTGGGCGCAGCCCGCTGCAGTCCAGGAGAGCTCAAAAGGCCTCACTTAGGACCGCTGTTTATAGGGTTGCAAGATGATCTCTTTAGTCATCAGTAAATTTCCATCCTGACCACAGTCCAGAACGATCCGGATACTAACAATGATATTGTTCCACTTGAGCTACGATCCAGGTAGGGAATGTTTCCAGGCTGTCAAGGATGATGAATTATCCCTGATCTCGTTCCCCACCTTGGCCAGGCAACAGGAGTTCCTGGTACGGTCAGTGCTGCTCCCCACCTTAGCCATGCAAGAGTGCCTGGTACGGGCAAGGGACGCTTCACCGCCCAATGCATTACACAAAGGCCAAGGCCTAACGGAAATTCCTGAGATGGTAGAGTGGCCCAGGGGAGGGGGAGAAATGCACCAACACACTATGCAAACTTGGTCCCAGGAGTCTCTGAATGCTCTTCATGGTCAGGTGTCCCCAAAGGTAGGGTCATGCCACCACTGCCTTGAGCAAAGGCAGATAGGGTGTATGAGTTGGAGAGCATCTTCCAGATTGTTTGGTTTTTATTGATTGGTGGATGGCCCTGAGGAGTTGCTCATTGATTAATGAGTTGCTGGGCAAGTATTCTTGTACCATTGTAGTTCTCCTATTTCTGCCAGTTTTGCTTTGGGCGTTTTAAATTTTTTTTCTTAATTTTTTTAAAAATTTTTTTCTTAGGTTTGGTTTTTTTTTTTTTTTTTTTTAATAATGGCTGTCTTATTGTGCTTTATCTAACAATAGTTACATCCCTAACATAACAACATTCTGAAAGTCAAACTGCAGGCCTCTAGCATCAGCCTAATTACTGGAGTGGTGCCAGCTCAGTAGGCCAAGACACCTTTCAAAACTTAATTAGCTATTTTCACATAGACTAACCAGTGGTACAGAAGTTTAGCCAGGCATGAGAGAAACAGAGCTGGACTTTAGCATGAAAGCATTTCCCAAGCTCAGGATCTAGATACAGGTCTCAGCTCTGGGATTCAGCTCCCAGCTCCACCCTGGATTCCTTGGGTAAACTTGGCCAAATCACTTACCCTTCTCATGGCTTTATCCCTGACTCCTAAATATGCTGCCAACAAATCTTTCTTTCTTCAAAGCTTTCTATTATCTACCTATATTCAGGTGAATCCGTCATGACATTGTACACTGTCTGGAACAATCACTTTTTGGGAGCAGAACGACCCCACTTTCATACATAAAGAATACCAGTAATACTTATTCTGTATAAATTCTACATGCATAGACACGCGCAGTTTGGGAAGAGAAGGATAAACAAGATTTTACTCTTTTCATGATCTATAGAATTGCTTAAGTATCTCTTAAATATAAAGTATTAGGGGGAAAAAGAAAACCAGAAACAACAACGGGCACAATATATACAGCTATAGATACAAGCAAGTGTAGCTCCCTCTGTAGAAAGATTTCTCTGCTTTGTTTATTCGGAGAGTGAGGCTATTTGGAATTCTCTGTGGCAATGCACCCAGGGAGGCTGAATGGCAGAACAGCTTACTACAAATGACCCCATCTCCATGTACTGCAAAGTTCATAAAGCTCACGCTGCTTGAAAGGAAATGCAAAACATAAAATTTGATTTCAAATTCTTCCTTCTTTTTCTCATCATTTTTATTAATCATGTACTTTTTACACTGAAATATGATTTATATATTTTTTTTTTTCCTGGAGACAGGCAGACTAGTAGAGAAAAAGGAAAGGAGGACTAGATTTCTTAAACCTGTGTGTATTCCTGTGCTTATACAAGCACCAAAAGAAAAGGATAACCTAGTTGTATATGTCCAGAAGAATTAAGATATTCAGTAGCTTTGCTTGTTGTAATTATTCAGAAAGTTGTCTTTATGAGCATGGTTTCACATTGCTCTGGAGGTGAGCCATACACGAGGTTATACCTGTAGGAAGTACTGAAAGCAAATGAATGAGTTAAGCAAGTTACATTTAGAAGCTTGGGGCTTTATTTAGTTATCTAACCTGGTAGTTACCTATCTAGTTATCTAACCTGTTCTCTACAGCTTCCTGAGGACGGGAGGTGAAGAGGGAGGTGCTGATCTCTTCTTCCTGGGATCCAGTGATAGGATACGTGGGAATGGTTTAAAGCTGCATCGGGGAGGTTCAGACTGGATTAGGAAGCATTTCTTTTCTGAGAGGGTGGTCAGACACGGGAACGGGCTTCCTAGAGAGGTGGTCAACGCCCCAGCCTGTCAGTGTTTGAGAGGCATTTGGACAATGCCCTTAATAACATGCTTTAACTTTTGGTCAGCCCTGAAGTGGTCAGGCAGTTGAACTAGTTGATCCTTGTACCCTTTCAATTGAAATATTCTACGCTATGCTATGCTATGCTATGCTATGCTATGCTATGCTATTCTTGCCTGACCAAACTAGTGGCCTTCTATGATGGAGTGACTACATCAGTGGACATGGGAAGGGCTACAGATGTCATTTATCTGGACTTCTGTAAGGCCTTTGACACGGTCCCCCACAGCTTCCTTCTCCCTAAACTGGAGAGGGATGGATTTGATGGGTGGACTGTCCAGTGGATGCGGAATTGATTGGATGGTCGCATCCAGATGGTAGCATCCAGAGGGACATTCTCAAAATGTCCAGATGGAGATCGGTGACAAGTAGTGTCCCGCGGGGGTCCGTACTGGGACCAGAACTGTTTATTATCTTCATCAATGACATAGACAGTGGGATTGAGTGCACCCTCAGTGAGTTTGCAGATGACTCCAAGGTGAGTGGTGTGGTTGACATGCCTGAGGGACAGGATGCCATGCAGAGGGACCTGGACAAGCTCGAGAAGTGGGCCCATGGGAACCTCATGAGGTTCAACAAGGCCAAGTGCAGGGTCCTGAACCTGGGTCGGGGCAATCCCGGGTATCAATACAGACTGGGGGATGAAGGGATTGAGAGCAGCCCTGCTGAGAAGGACTTGGGGGTACTGGTGGGTAAAAAATTGGACATGAGCTGGCAATGTGCTCTCGCAGCCCAGAAAGCCAACCATATCCTGGGCTGCATCAAAAGCAG
>NW_009186973.1:518-1679 GCF_000690835.1 Fulmarus glacialis | reverse complement strand
CAGACTTTTTAGCAGGGCCTGTTGTGACAGGACAAGGGGGAATGGTTTTAAACTAAAAGAGGGGAGATTTAGACTAGATATAAGGAAGAAATTTTTTTATGATGAGGGTGGTGGCACAGGTTGCCCAGAATGGTGGTAGATGCCCCATCCCTGGAAACATTCAAGGTCAGGTTGGACAGGGCTCTGAGCAACCTGATCTAGTGGAAGGTGTCCCCGTCCACTGCAGGGTGGTTGGACTACATGACCTTTAAAGGTCCCTTCCAATCCAAACTGTTTTAGAAGAAATTTTTTTATGATGAGGGTGGTGGCACAGGTTGCCCAGAATGGTGGTAGATGCCCCATCCCTGGAAACATTCAAGGTCAGGTTGGACAGGGCTCTGAGCAACCTGATCTAGTGGAAGGTGTCCCCGTCCACTGCAGGGTGGTTGGACTACATGACCTTTAAAGGTCCCTTCCAATCCAAACTGTTTTATGATTCTATGATACTATTCTAAATTTACTTTTAAAGAGTATTACTTCTACTCCTCTCTACTAGGCAGATAACTTTGGCCAGGTCCTTGGTACTTAAGGCCTTCTTCAACTCCTGCCCAGTTTCCAAGCTACTGAAAAAAATTTTCTTAGGTCCTTAACAACCTGGTCCAACAACAAGTGTTTAAATCTCTTCAAATATTTTCACATACAACTCAAGAGATACTATTAGCAATCAAGGAATCATAAAATAGCCTTCTGACTACTCTTTCCAATCTTTGTCAAACTTTACCTAGTTATATTTTTTGCTTAGCATAGGCTATAGAAATTCACCTTTTCTCCAGTCCTTCAGTCTCCTGGATGTCAGCTCAGATGGCAGCTATTGTATTTATATTGGGTCAAACTACGTACATTTGCGGTATTGACAGAGCTGTGTGTCCTTATCAAATTTAAAATATCAGATTGGGCACTGATGACTCTTCACAAGGCAAATGAAATAAGATCTCACCTGCAGATGGAGAAACAGGTTTGCTAGAGGATGCTATTTCTTCAGAATAGGGTCTTTATCTGCACTAATAATAGATTTTAGATGTGGAGCCTTGGTTCAGGATGAGAAAAAATAATGAGCTGAGTTCGTACCCTCCTGCATTAAGTTCTATAAAAAGTCATATTATAAAGCTTGCTATAAATAAT
>NW_009186973.1:0-496 GCF_000690835.1 Fulmarus glacialis | reverse complement strand
AGGACAGGTATGCGCCAGTCTTTGCTCCACTGGCTCACTGAACAGCACGTTGAGAATAGACTTCTTGTTTGTGGGAAACCCAGCCTGCATTCCATCATTTCAGCACTTCGCATCGTCCTTGTTATGATGGGCTGATGATTTAATGATGTGGGGTGCTAAGGAGAAAAGATGACTTTTACTTCATAAAAACCTACAGAGACCTATTTTCATCTGGGAAACCACGAAAACTGTAGAGTTGCTTTCCTGATGAATCAAGGAGAATAAGATTTCGTAAGTAAAATCTTTATTGCTGTTAAAAAGGACAGGGAGCTGCTGGTTGAGAATGATAATATTCATTGCCGCTAATTACAGTCGAGGCCCAAATTTCTGAAACAACATTTACATGCCAGAGCTCCCTCCCTGCCTTATCCTTCGCTTCCTCTCTGTCTCCCATCCTGATCCCATGTTTCTTCAGGTCCATATTTTTCCCATAAATAGAATCATAGAATCATTAAGG
>NW_009186972.1:32779-56263 GCF_000690835.1 Fulmarus glacialis | reverse complement strand
GGGGGGTACAATCAATGAAAATCTACTTATTAAATACAATCTTGTAGTCAAAACTAGGACCCAAACTACCACCACCAATGTTTTCATTTTTCTTCCTTCCCAGACACTGAGATTCTTGACTTCCCTTTCTATACACAATTACTTACTTCACAAATTATACACTAGCACTGTCATTTAATTCTATAATAATATTTGTAAAAATCATACTGAAAAGAGGTAAGACACCCTCCATTAAGGGAGAGAAAAAACAGAATTTATTATAGAAGAAATTCCTGTCCTTTGACTGCAAATGACATTTTAACATAACAGTTAAATTTAATTACTAGGTATTTCAAGAACTTTGCATGAGAAAGCTCAACTAGATAGCCAAGTTCTTAGGTAAGCCACAAACTATATCAGGGATAACCACATTACTACAAGCAGAGCCCACATATCAATTAGCAAGCTTCATGATCCGCTTACAGAGAAGGGAACATTAGCAGAACAGCAATTATTTAACACCAGTTTTACCTGCAAGTGAAGGTGCAGAAGCAATTCTACTTACAAAACGCAAAAAAAAAAGCTAAATCTCTGCAAGCCTTGGGCAGCAAATGAAGCCATTACTTAATACGGTCAAGCAAAAGCAGAGCAAGTGAGAAGTACTTTTCAAAAGAAGTCTTGATGTTTGTAGTAGAGACGCATGCTGCAGGTTAGTACAGATGGGGAAGAACCTTGCTATCTACAGAGAAACCGAGAATCTGCATTCCTTCCATGGATGCTTTAATATTTAACAAACTACATCTTAATGACAGTTGCATAACCTTTCCAAATGATCCTGCGTGCTTGGAATCATTAGCAACTAAACTGTGTAGTATATAAATGAGAAAGAAGTCAAAGGTTAAAAGTGTTGATTGACACTAATCTCAGAGTATGAATATTTCTAACGTTATTACAGTACAACATAAAAATAAGGCTCTCTATCAGAAGAGTAAAAAAAAAAAATTTTTTTTTTAAAAGAGCAAAACTTGCTCTAAAATAAACTGTCATGGTAATGCAAAAGTAATTCTGACTGGCAGTTGTAAAGGCCATTTATTGTTTATCCTAAGTCATTTATTTATCTTAACTCATTGTACTTTAGTGCTGTAGTTCAGAATAACCAAGGGAGGAGAAAATTTGCCAGTTCCTAAGCTTTTAAAAGAGAGTGATGTGAAAGAAGCTTTAATTAAAAAGGAGAATCCCACGGAGAAGCAAGAGGAAAAAAAATTATATTGCCAATGTACTTTTTTTTTTATTTTTTACAACAATCGGAGCGATTCTTAACATGTATCCTTTTTGACACAGCTTTAGCTGAATTATTACTTCGTTTAAAAACTCTTTAAAGCATTAACTGTTAGACAACTCAGGAGATAAAAGGCATGAAGAATCTATATACCCTCTGTGTGACACCTGCAAAAAGTAAAGATGAAAAAGAGAGTATCTTTTTGTAGTATAAAGTTTTTCTCTTTCTCCTGTGCACGCAGAGCAGAGAACTATACATTCCATTCTTACCACACAAGCCATCTGAAAATGTTTAATACTTATTTTTTAAAGGAAATATTCCTACATAATTTCATATACTGGAAACATATTTCTCCACAAATAAAAAACATTGGGTCCTTCTGTTCCAGTTATATTTATTCCCTAGACTTAAAAAACATGCTTCAAGTTTTTAGCTGCAAGAGCAGGAAAAACCTTTGCAAAGGAACACTGCACAGATCTCCGAAGGGCTGCAGAAAAGCAACAGCAGCCCCCTCTGCTGCTCAGAAAAGGAGAACAATATTAACATACACTGTGACAAAACCACCACCCCACCTACACATAATACTCCAACTTTCTCTCAATGGTGTGTACTGCCTGTACACAAAACAAAAAACTACTTCCAAAGATGAGCATTTCTCTAATCATCCTTTATTTCCCCCTATCCCTACAAAGCTTTTAGTCTATTAACATTCTGACAATAACTGCAGACTTTCATACAGGAGTCCCTTTTCACTTCACATACACACAAACTGCCCAGTGCAATCATAGTTTTCCTTAGTTTTAAAAATTAATGCTATCCTTCCATACAAAGCCAAAAATCACCAAAAAATAAATCCTTTATATCCTTGTGCTCTACGTACTAGCTTGGACCAAGCAGTAAAAAAATTCTGTCCCAGCCTGCGCTATTTGAGAGCTCAAAGCAACGTATGTGAGCATGGCTTTAGATTTGTTTCAGAACCTGAGCGATGGGTATTTAAGCTCCAAGGGACATCCTGTCCTAGTTCCACCGAAGTCAACCCGACTTATTTCTTCTGTCTCTCCCCCCTCCACTCTGCAGGGTCAACAAATAACCAAGAAAAGGCACTCTTGGAACAGCACCATTACTTACACACACACGCCCAGTGTCTTACAGCCAAACAGACAGTATGGTACCTGGAATCAGAGGATGCTGCAATCAAAGTACACCATTTTTACAAGAAAATTAAGCTGCTTCTCAGCATTTACCATTGTTATATGTAATATATGTTATATATGAAAGGCATCTATTAAAAAACCCATCTTATTACCTTTAGTAATGAAGCAAATGCTTAAATATGTTTAAATATGACAACTGGTGAAGGAATATCAAAGTGGTTTTGTGATTGTAGATCCAACTATACAATAGTTTTTCATCCTCATTTTAGCTAATCTATTTTCTGGTTCTTAGGAAGCTCTGGTTAACCAACAAAACAATCACCATCACAGCCCACAATCCTGCAACAAGCAAACCTGCATTTGAAGAGGACACTAACTCGGAAAGTTAGTGGAGGGTTCAGCGTGCAGAATGTCTGACCCCTTATGAGGGGTCACTATCACAATCCAAATAATTAGCACATTCATATACCCTAATTTGCTAAGTTTCATCACAGCCTCAATAGAAGAAAAGGAAATAAATGTTTAAGTAAGAGGAATTTTGTTGCAAAGACTCTTGTTGAACAGTGCCTGTTGTCCAGAAGGATTGAGCATCTCCCAGAGACGGGCTCGAACACTCCTTCAGACATCCCTCCAGACAAGCAGAGCAGACAAATGTGTTTCCTGAAACCCAGAACAAGAAAAATGGCCATGCGCCAGCTAACAATCCTCCTGCTCTACCCACTTGCTTGGATTTTAAAATTCAGGTCCTTACAGAATACATGAAAATACCTTTAGTGCCTTCTGGTGTATTCTCCCCTCAAAACACGATTTGGCTCCTGGAATCCCACCTCGAATAGGAGGGCGTGGCATGAAAAGAAGAAATTATATGAAAATTCAAGATGGCATCTGCCTAAAGTGAGAGGCATACTTTAAGATGAAAGAGGGCTGCCATTTGCGTATCTCCCAACAACTGTTTCCTACATGTACAGTACAACTTTTTGCCATGGACACAGTAAATTGCATCTTCTAGTTTCTGTATAATCTTCAGACTGTTTTCCTCTTTTGCCAGAGACCAACTTCAAGCATGCAAGCAGGAGTGAGAAAGGAAACATGCCTTGATACCACAATTTGATCTAGAGCACATATATCTCTGCCTCTGGAGATCTCACTCCTGCTAGTCCGATATGAAGTAATTATTTTGCCTAATCATAGAAATCTGTGACAGTATTTGCTGGAATGAATGCAGCTATCGCTTCTCAGGAATTCATGGGTTTAATTTGTTTAATTTTTTTTTTTTTTTTTTGAGTGATGGTTTCCTAACTCAGGTGGCTTCAACATTAGACACAACCAGACCAAACTAGCAACTGTCTTGGATCAGGAATGCATGCTTCTGAGGAGCCAGGTTTACATCTGACACACAAACAGTAAGTAGCGGATTCAGCCATCACAGCCAATACTGGTGGCGCAAAGCAAGTTTCACAGGAGTACAGCATACAGCAAGGGAGCAGATAATTCAGCCAGAGTTATAAGGAGAACTGTACTAGACTACAAATGCTGACAAGCATATCTGAAAAGCTAAAAATAAGTCTATCAGGTTTGAGTCTCCTAGGGTGAGTCTATCTCCAACAGGTAGAACCAGAAATCACTTGTAAATACAGCTGATGAGTCTACAAACACTCCTTTTTCTTCTCAAAAGCAGCATATTAGTCAGTCATGTTTATTTTTACTCTGGTAATTCACTCATGCTCTAGCACAGCTATATTTCTACAACATTTATTAACATAAGAGTGTGTTCCTATGGTTAAATGTTGGTTTATTAATGACTTGGCATTAATGTTGCATTATGTCAGTCTTACTGTGTAATCATGACCTAGAGCAGTGCCAGCTCAAGCAGCTTTCTAACCTGTGCTGATCCTTCAGGTACACAGTTAAAACTACCTAAAAGAGAGCTGCACCATGAATCAAGAATAATTCCCAAATATGGTTCGCTACCCAGCTCCCCAACCGTTCTTGCAGGAGCACAGCCTGGGGACAGAGCACAGACGAAAACGGCCAGCACTGCATGGATATAATACACAAAGCAACTATCTGACCACACCAAAATTGTGCATCTATACAAAAATCTTTCAGCCAACTTCCTTCAGGCTAAACCAGCTTGCTTCAGTTTATGTCAAATATGCCTTAAAGAAAGAAAGAAAAAACCTGCATTCATTATTTGAGATGATAAAAAAAGCTTCAGAACTGACAACCACCGAAAACTACTGCTCTGTCTGTATATAATTTGAGTATGGTTATTTACAAAGTACTTCAAAAAGTTTCCATTTCAGAAATTTAAAAATATATTTTTGAGTGTAAGCATTTTCTACATTAAATATCAAGTCCATACTGGATGCAAGTTGTTATACGATACTCAGTAAGTCATACTAAATCTGGGAAAACCAAAGCATTGGAATAAAAACAAGAATTTGAGTTGTAAAAAGCCAATTGAATGACGTTAAATATGACACTATTTCACTCCAAATTAGAAAGCATAAACTTCAGTACCTTGAACAGCAGAATTATCAATAGAAAATTATATCATTTACTAAAAAATCATGTGAAAACATTATGATTTTTCAAAAATCAAAGATGTTAGTTGAGATACTTTAAACACACAAGTGAATTACATACTAATCGCTATTACCAAAACAATATTACTGCAGCTTCCAGAAGCAAATGTTCATCCTATTTACCTGTTCTAGTGCAACTTCAAGACTGATTCTCCATCTCTATACATTTATGTTCATACTCAAACACATAGGGGACCCTGGTAACTTATGTTAACTGATCTTTTGTGGTTTTGTTTTGGTTTACATCTTTTTTTTTTTTTTTTGAAGTACATTGTAAAAATTTGAGGGGGTTTTGTTGTTTTGTTTTTTGAAAGGTGAGAGGAGGCTAGGTGTTCTATTACCAATTATTGATTAAGAAAAATAAATTGGTACATAGGCTTAGGAACAACATTATTCCACAAGAACACTTGCCTGCTCCTCTTTTTTATTAGTATCACCGCTTTCATTATTCTTTCAGTTTTTGCTGCTGCTGCTGCTAAGAGTTAACAGAATTCCTCTTTCCTGAAGAATTTCGAAAATACGGTGAACTACTAATGTACACTGGAGCTAATACTCCAAAACCATTTTTTTTTTTTAATCTAAAATGTTAGGTGATATAAGTAGCAATAAAAATACGAATATTTATTTCCAAATTCTTATTGCAAATCAGAAGTTCTTAACAATCATTGCACACAATTTACAAGGTCCTCACAAGCAGGATACCATACGACATTATGTAATGACTTTGTAACTGAATGGCTAACACACTTCTTTTTTTAACCTGTATTTTGTCAAGGAACTCACTATAACCTGGCCAGAAAGAAGAACTTGATGTTTCTGTAGTATTCCTATTTTTTCATTACAATGTTTTCATCTAAATGAACCAGATATTCTCAGAGAACACACATATGCACAATTGCTTACCTTCCTTCCTTCCTGCTTTGAGAAGGAAAATATCATAAATAATGCCGAGAGGGTCTTACGAAGTGTATCAGTTAGCATGCAAAAATACTTATAAAGAAACACCTTGATCTTCTGAACACAGTCATCAGAGCTATATTCCTTAAAATACATAGGAGTATTTGCTCATGTCAAATGCAT
This sequence comes from Fulmarus glacialis, assembly GCF_000690835.1. NCBI lineage: Eukaryota > Metazoa > Chordata > Aves > Procellariiformes > Procellariidae > Fulmarus > Fulmarus glacialis. The sequence continues at coordinate 50,183 of NW_009186972.1, read as the reverse complement.
GCAAATGATTTGATTATTAACAGTTAAAACAGTATAGTTTTTGTGGACTGCATAAAATCTTCATAATGAGCTCTTTAGGAAATAAAATCTTTGCTTCATTGTAAAACTTTAGTTTAAGTTAAATATGCAAATTAGTTTCCAAAATCCAGAGTTAACGAGGATTAAGAACACAAAGTGTAGTTTCTCACCTTTGTCTTTACGTAGAATGGCGAGGACTGGTGAATGGGCAAGTCCATGAGGCTATTGGAATTTGTGACACTGTTACTGTTAGCGTGTTCATCTTCTCTACTGCTGTCGTCAGACTGATCGAAATCATCACTCTCCTGGTCCATTTCCTCCTCCTCTTCCACCTCCTCCTCTTGATCACCAGCATGTTCATCATCTTCTTCCTCTTGGTTACAAGTGGATTCTTCATCCACTGTAATAAGTCTATTGTTTGCTGAGACTCATGCCTGTCATCAAATCCAGGTTCTTCTCCTCCTATCTCCCCATTCCTCCCAATGTGCTGTTCCTCTTGTTGTCGTCTTTGCTGCTGCTCCTCCTCTTCTACGACCCGATTCATCTGCTCCTCATCTACTTGGCTTGAGGAAGCATTACCTCGAAGAGATCCACCAGTTCGTCGCCTCTTGCTGCCCACAGAGAGCAGTTCCTGATTCATTTCCAAAAGCCAGCTTGCTACTTCTTGGACCTTGGCTAGGCTATCTGAAGATGCAAATGCTTTCACATTCTAAGGAGACAAAAAAAGAAAAAGTGGGAAATTACAAAAGTTACATTTTTTGTTAGATAAAGCATTAAAAACTTATTTCATTGTATTTCTCCTGACAACTTCAAATTCCAAGAAACAAGGAATAATTTCTACTTGACACACAACTGTAAAAACCCAAACAGACTGCAGACAACTTTGTAGCAAGAGTTATTTCTTCTATCAAACAGTCTGATCATGATCTCTGAAAGCACCAGATTCTGCAAAATTCAGAACAACTACTTGCCCTCCTAGAGAATCCACAAGAATCATTAACATCCATGTTAACAGAAGATCCAAGTACGTGATATTACTTGCTAAAAATTGGACAAAGATCATTTTCAAATGGCATTATATTTTCCCTCTCGTTTGATTACAGACTTTGTATATTACTCACTAATGATGAACTGCTTTTGGTCTTATGCCTTAAGAGCAGGCATATTTTCAGGTATAATTGAAAGCTTCATTTCTTGTTCTATGATTTTCTTTTAGATAAATGAAAAAGAGAACACCTACTGAAGAATATAGCCTTATCACTTCCAAGTCTTAAACTGGCCACAGAGACGCTCAGTGGTCAAAAGCAGACGTCACTAGGCAGCCCATGCAGCCCAGAAAGCGCACATACCTCACCCAGCAAAAATCACTGTTAGCAGTAAAGTACTCCTAACTCTAAGAAGCTACAAGAATTGTTAAATGAGACTCTGAGAAGTTAAAAGATTAACAAATTTAGGTGCACGTTAATAGAAATTGAAAAATACTAATGCAATTTCCAAATTATCCACACATTCGGCTACACATGTGTGTGCAAGCAGTGTACAGGAACAGAAGGATATAACACAGTCTAGCTAGATCTTACATTTGGTATTAGATTTCCAGCTATACAACCTTTCAGGCTGGCACGTCCTGACTCCAGTTCCCCTAGATTCAAATGATGTGTTCAGTAGGTGAAGTCAGACATGAACTCAACAAGTAGTCAGATTCACAGGTTGCAGATGAAAATGTGTGCAAAGAGAAAATAACTAGCTTTTTCATTGTGTATAGAACTACTGTCCTCGGGTGTCCACAAACCACACATTCAGCAGGCTACACTGTGAGAGAGATTCAGAATACTGGAAGGGAGCACGACTGCTCAGTCTCCTTGGAGTAGGAGCAGTGAAGCATATAAGTTTGAGCACTTCAGTACAGGAAGATATTCTCCCAACCTCTCCCATCCCGCCCCCTTTTTAGAAAGTCCTCTATCTCTTATAGTTTTAAAAAAAAAAAAATCAAACCAAAAAACCTAGAGTCTTGGATGATGGAGGTGTGGAAGAGATAAACGCCAGCTTTGCCCCATGACATTTGTAAAAACATTCAACTTATTGGTGAGGAGGGAAGAAAGTACCAGAAACCATAGCTCTAAGGTAATTTTCAACGTGTTGTACCATAAAAGCCACAGAAACACATTTACAGAAGTTTTTCAAGTCTTGCTTTGAAAAGGATTCGTAGATGGGATTCTGCACACTCGTTCCCTCTTCCTCAGGGAAACATTACTTACCTCCCAAAGTCGTGGTTCTCAAGTTTCTACATATCTACCCAGATGACAATTGCCCCCAAATAAAACCTTACGAGCTCAAAAGCTGAAATATGTGTTCCAAAGAAAGTGTCCACTAGCAATTAGCTCCAATCAGTGAATGAGAAGCTAATACTAAAAGACAATTAAGCTCCACACGTCAAAGCAAGGACATGATGGAAGCAAGTAGAGGCTGTGCTGACTCCTGCTTTTACCAGTGGGGAAAAAAGCGTTAGGGCACTGGGATACACATGACCCAAACCAGAAGCTAATGACTCCAACCTTGAGTGCAAGGGGCATCAGAAGTGAATGTGTTTCATTTTCTATATATAGTAAGTAGCACTTGAGAAAGAGTACACTCTTTGTGGCATCTAAGAGAAATGTTTTCACTTAACATTTTTCCCAAGGCCTGAAAAGCTTAGCATATTGGAGTGATGTTTAATAACTCCATTTCATCATATGTCAAATTCGGTTGCATATATAATCTGAGGTTAGTACAACCTATTTATCAGGCTTGCTACACAGTTTGGGCATTATGAACATGACAATACTACATCTTATTTTCTCAAGAAAAGAGAAAAGATTTGGATTTTTTGAAGCATTAAATAATGTAAAAATCAGAAATCAAAAAAAAAAGAGACCAAACGAGATTTACATCTTGACAATCTCGCAATTTTAGCTTCCACCACAAATGATTCTCTAAAGAGCCATGAATGAAGCTTAAAAGTTTTAATTGCATTTTTTCAGTATCAACAGCATTATTTCAAATATATGCATCAATTTTTGGTTTAGGACTTACTTGATAAAACTGCAAATGCTGCATTTAATACATACTTTCAATGTTTATCTATAAGCAACCAACATGAAAGGTCAGCATTGACATACTTAAGTAATAAAATGCATGATTCTGCTAAATGCTTAAGTGACAAAAATAACACTATTGTTACTGTTAATATAACCAAATGAAATTCCAGCCAATTAAAAAAATGAACATACACTAGTACTAGTATATATTTTTAATTATTCCCACATTTTTGTAGTGACCACCAATTCACAAAATCAGCTTCAATCATAAGTGATTTCAGTTTTACTCTGTGTTTGCACGAATAAACTCAACTTGGTTTTTCCAGAAGCTGTAAAATGCATTATCAAAATTTAATTACAAGCAGTCCTACATCAGAAATCATCAATGTGCAAAGAGGTGATGCATTCGCTAAAGAACAGATGGATGTACATTATCTGAGAGATTTGAAACATTAAAACTGCCTTCTGTCACGTAAGTGCTTTCAGAATTAACCACTGTCAGCTAATACACAAGATACAATCATTTCCATATATATGCTAGATAAGGAAGAAGACAGGATTATTATTTTGCAGGAAGAAGTGTATTTACAAATCAACTACCAGAGAACTAAAATGCTGTGTTTTCAGTTAGTACAGTGCCTCCTTCATTTATACTCTCAGAGCCCGAAATGACTCAAATCAGCTAAACCCCAGCAGATCCACAGAGGAAAGCTGTTGCTTTCCTACCCACCTCAGAGCGCAAAGAGATTTTTTTAGACAGACACCAAGACATTGCAGTGCAGTGGCAACGCTTCGCATAAACATGCAAAACTCATTAAACTTGGTCAACAAGTCTAACTTGGCAACTCCCAGGTAAGTGTCATAACGCTTGCAGCAAGCAAAATACAAGGAATCCCTAAGGAAAATGGAAGTTCCTGGACTGATCCAACTGTAAATTCAGAGTTGATGAATGCATACCCCATCTATATTGAAGATTAAATGCTGCTTAAGCAGAATTCTTCAGCTTTATCCATTAAATTTGCACAGAAGATAGGTTATAAAAATAACCTAGAACAACAGTTGCTCAAAACCACCTGTAAGAAATGCCAAGCAACGCTGGGAAACTACAGAGAAAACTCCTCAGGTTTATCTACCACAACAGGTTCATTCTGTACTGAGAGAGAAGGACAACCACTTCACCTCTTGCTTTACTGCTGAATATCTCTGTCCCTCTAGTAGATACAAAAGTTGTTAAACATTTTTAACCTATAAAAACATAACTATGGGGAAATTTCCATCAGTGCTGCTGTTTTTTTATTATTCCTTTTTTATCACTTGAAACTTTTTATCACTTTTTTATCACTTGAAAGGAAAAAAAGGGGAAATGTGGTGGGTGCAGAGAGGTGGGGGGCGTTGTTGTCTTTTTTAACAAGGTATAGCAGAACTTGAAAAGGTTTTAAAAAATTAACTTTGAAATTAGAGAGTTAGACTGACTTGGATACTAACCTGAGTCATGCTAATACTGATCAGGACAACAATTAATGAAATGACAGAATAGTTACAGTCACAACATGGTTTATGGGCAGTGGACACTCCTAGAACAAATCTTTTTGAGATTACAGATTTTGTGGACAAAGACAATTGGACTAAAACAAAAACTTGAAAAAAACCATTTAATATATCGATCTGATTACTGGCTACACAGTTTGTATATGGGAAAGATTTTGAACAATAGCAAAGTAACAAACCAAAACAATCAACATGTAGTAACTGGAAACGGAAACTATACAAAGTCAAATGAAGAATCCACCATCTTCTTTTATAGATTATGGTAGTGGACGATTATCCTCATGCAAGGACTTAATGAAGTCCTTGCATGAAGATACTGAAGATACTTCAGATAAAGCCACAGTAACTTAAACTACAGTTAAGTGGTTTACAGTGAGCTTTAAACAAAAGTTACAGGAGAATAATTTTGCTGCGTTACACCTGATGGCAAACTTGATCATAGTAACGGACTCCTCAAGTCATAAAATTCTGAGTTGAATATATTGTACAGAAGAGGAGAATAAACAAACCTTTCATATTTCATCAGAACAAAGTGTTGATTAGAGCAAGATTAGCATACAGCTTTAAAAACTTTAAATAACTTTTCATCAAAATAAAATACATCACTAACAATGCACCTCATTCTACAAGCATGCATGCTTTTTCTAAGAACAATAAACTACTTCTTCCAAATGTATACACACCTCAAATCCCTCGGTCAACTCCATTATTCACAGCTCCAAGCTCCAGAACAAATTAGCAGCTGAAAAGATTCTCTGCTCCTACTCTACTATCACCCTGCCCAGTAAAGCTCTGCCAACACTTTGTGGAGCAGCACACGTAACTTTTCTGTTGGATTAGAAATTATCCTGCTCTCTTTTTCACTCTTTCTAGATACTTTAACAAATCAATTCATGTTGTTTATTCAATGCAAAGTGGTCAAAGTAACCAACACTAAATGAAAGTGCTCCTCTAATTACTTACTTATGTCAAACATAAATCTGACAGCACACAAAAACCTAGATTTAGTATTCATTAAATTAAAAAAAAAAACCCACAATTAAAGTTTCCTGTGCAAATTTAATTAAGCCCAGCTGCCTCTAATCTTCTTGTGTGGCCAGTTTTAATTATCCCCCTCTCTACTGTAATCTGGCCCCAACTTTGTATGTACCTTCTGAGGCTTTTCATCAAGTCCTTGTGCCCTGACCTCCGCTCCTAAATGTTTCTGAACAAAGACAATTCCAGTTCTCCCACCACATATGGCCTACTGTAAGATGTCTCTCCCTTCTGCTCACCTGCTTCTATTAACCCCATAATCCTATTTCAACAGACCTCATCCCTTCTCTCCCTGTTTCATCATCCAAACTTACTTTTTTCTCCCAGGACTGCCTCTTAACACAGCTCCCTCTCTAATCCCATGCCTCAGTCTCCCAATCCCTTTTGGCCCACAGTGCTACTTTACAGTCCCAGACACTTTGCTCCATTCTGATCCATTCGCCACAGAAAATGATGGTATTTAGATGAGAGACAATAGCTGATGATACGTGAGTAGTAAGAGCACAACAGAGCAATGTCCCTTGCTATCAGTTATGGGGACAAACACACATAAGCCATTAAAAAGAAAACTTTGTTTTAACTCTGGGCTGGAAAGACAAAGGAGTATGGAGGACCTATCATGCAATCCTACCTCTTCTGGTAGACACAGGTAAAGTATTTAATATAGGATAAAATATGAAATAGCACACAAAACCCACTAGAGAATGAGAATACAAAAAGTCGTTTAGGAAATGAGTAACTGCTACAAGAATTTACATATATTTAGCAGTACTTAAGCTGAGTGGCATGATAAGGAAATATCAGAGGTGGAAGAGAGATGAATAGACCTTTCATGAGCGAAAGTTTAGATTAAACAGCTTGGGCTACAAGCAGTGAACATACTTATTCTTTGGATTATGATAAAATGTGTATGATCATATCTAATTACTTTATACAGATTAAGATACTTCGTATCACTAAGAAAACAAGAGTCAGCACTCAGATTGCATTCTTCTGACCTTCAGCTACATTCATACATAGATTTCCATCTGCAGATGTCCAAACCCTCCTTAAAACTCAACTGCTGAATCAAAGATAAGATTTTCTGTTCAATAAGTCTTTGTCCTGTTAGTGTGGAAGAATAAATTCTTCCATTTTATAGATCTATCATTTCTTCTCTTTACATTTATTTTTTCCATAGTGTTTCCACATGATCTCCATTTGTGCACATTTAACATCATCACAGAACATTAACTTCCAATGTCAATTCTTTATTCAGAAACAAGTAACATTGTATTGCACGAGTAAGAGGATGAACAAAAAACTCTTTCCAGCCATCACTGTAAAAGCCCAGTCCCTTCAATGGAGGTTTACTTAACCCTCACAGATAGTGACCGTGGGTAGAGTGGGAAAAGCTGCAAAAGGTCTAACATGCTTCCTTGCTGTGTATAGGCAGGGCACACACAGATGCATCAGCAACACAACTACCTGCGGGGTTCATGCACACACAAACACAGAATCTGGATGTATTACAGCTAAAATGGATTCCAAGGATTCTCTCTGCAGGAGCAAGAGGAGCGTGAAGTCTTAATGCTTTAAACGAAAAGCCCTTTTCTTCCCTCCTTGTGCGTTCTCAAAACCAGGATTGCTCTGCCTAAAATTTTACACAGAAGAGATTAACTCAGAAAGACTTCGGGGCGGGGGCGGGGGGAGAATCAATCTGAGTTAAAGTTGCAGGAGTTTTTAAAGCTCTAGCACAGAGAATCATGCTATAAAATGTATTAATAGAGACCTGATGACAAAATTAAAGCAATCAACACATAACAAGAAGAAAGGAAACCACTGATTTTTCTTCTGTAAACACTTCTCCATAAGTAATGCACAACCTTAATTCTTGTATTTGAAGTGTTAAAAAATGCCTGCATTTTCCTTGTTTCAAAAAGGAGAAAAATATCATAGCAAATAATTAGTGAATAGTGTGTTACACAAGTTATGTTTTTACCTTAAAATCTGACACTTAAGAAAATGAGAATTACTGTGAGATACCGTGGTAAGGATGGGGTAGAGATAAGAGGGAAACGCAGAAGTGACCCATGAGGCAATTGTTAAAAGCCTCCATCACCCAATAATAAGAAAACTGTATTAATAAAAAAAAAAAAAAAAAAAAGAAATTCAAAGTCCTTTTCCTCAAAGCCATATCCCGACTGACAAGTTATTAACACCAGTACAGTGTTCTTGAAGAAGTGGGGAGCTCATGTCTGTTTATCAAGAATCCTGTTCATACCTCTTAGCTCCCTGAAAGCCAAGACCAACAGTAAAAGTACAAAAGTTACTCCTTGTTTTTAATTGTGCAGTTATGTTTTCATCAAGAAGAATGAATGGATATTATTTAGAATAAAATCATTTAAATTCCTTGAAAGATAACATGGGAGGCAACAATCCACAGTAGGAGGAGATCAGTATTATGACTGATCTTTCTGTGTTCATATAAATAATCATGTTATTTTTAGTAGTTATATCAATAATGACTGTTATACGGAAGATGTCTGGTTTGTCTTTTCACTAACAACTCTTTACAGAAAAAGGATTAAGCTGTAAAATGTGACAAGTTAACTATCATGTGCAACTAATGAAAGGCTTCTCTCCCCTTTTCCTCAGAAAAGAGAAAGCAGAAAAAAAAGCTTGAAGTTATTTAAAAGGTGCCAAGTTTTCCAGCAGCTATTGAAATCAAAACAGGCAAGTCCTCCATATAATCCTCCATGCCTCCACTTAATCTTTAATATCAAGCAGTGTCCATTTTCTCATTGAAAGGACCTCTGCGCTAGAAAAGTAAAGCGCACTATTCTCATTTACATCGTCTTATCCTTTCTGCTTTGACAATTGTACCATTACTTAGGTTCCCATATTAAAATTTTTACCTCTCTAAATAAAAAATTCTTACCTTGCATAATTAATGAATACCTGTTTTTTCACAAATTAGATTACTACAAGAAGCCTATACTACTATTGCTAGCGATATAGCACAAGCATGCTTGTTTGCTCGATTTAGAACAGCAAGTTTCTATCTGTTAATATTTCGGTCTCATGTAAACTATGCCTTCTGTGCATACTAACAAGGAACAGTTTCTTGCCAAAAGCAAACATTAGATCATACTTAGAGCAACATAAACAGAGTATCTTTAGTTACATTAGTTGAGAAGCACGTGGGCTGAAAAATTCTCAAGATTAAAAAAAATAGGCAGGCAGTTTATTATACTCCCTTCAAATTTAAGGATGCTGTTGCATGCCTACTTAGCAAAGGCTAGAAATGTACAAATGGAATCATTCCAACTCTTACTTTGTGATAGATACACATGTAATACAGAATTTCTCTACAAAAAAGATCACAAATCCTCTTACAGTGCAGCAGGAGACTAAGCAGTCCTTAAAACTTAACAGGTTTGGATAATTTTGGGGTTGAATTCACCCCTTTTCCCCAAAAGTAAGTAAATGAGCTTTGTGGGTCTGTGGTAGATGTGAGAGCTTTCCAAGCTGGCCCAAAATCTCCACAGCGCTAAGCACTGTGTTCCGCTTTCTACACGTGCCTTTCTGCCCCTAAACCAGACCACCTAATATTCTCTATAACAAAAGTCCTCATGGTCAGTTTTACAGCATCATCAACAGCATTGCATATGGGGACCTCCCCAGCTGCCCGGAACAACAACTGCTTAGGATGGCTTTATGCAGCTCAAGGTCTTTCATCCTTCATCATCGGAAGGGAGCCTGAGGAGTGATAAGGATGACACTGCTAAACTTGCTTTCTAGTAGTAAACTCCGGTTAAGCTATGCTGGAGTGTTACTGTGTCATGGGAAACTCTACTGAGTTAACAGACATGTTAAGCTATAGGTACCAGCAGAAGGAACTGGAAATCTCAACTATGAAGTCCAGAACAATCATTCAGTAATACTTACTTTTAATAAACAGGCAACGTGATTACTATGCAGAAACAACTACTTTCTTCCCAACTATCTAGACGAACAGGGATTTTATCTAATAGACAAGAAGTAAAATCCAATCACTGAATGCTGAAATGAGAAAAATCCAAATGGAATTAACTATAAGGATAATTACTCACTGTAATAGCTTACTAGGAAGATAGTAAATTCATCACCACTTTAAGTCTTAAATTAGAAATATACTCCATCTTAGTTTAACAGACAGATTCAGCAACTGCAGAACATGCAGCACATGCGCAGCTACCAAGGCACGGTTAGCTGACCGCCTCTCCCTGGAAATACACACAAACAAGAGCTGCTGTTGTCACCTCCTCTCTGCTCCCATAGTGACATACAGGCAAAACGTGTTACCAAACTGCTGATTAAAACCTGCCTAATTCCAGTGCAGACTTATTTCACAACCACCAGGCTTAACACACAGACTAGCATGGTACGGCCAAAACGGCCTCAATCTAATTTTTTCTTCAGCATCCACAACATCGCTGAATGTGGCCCTGGGGCTGGGATGCATTTCCAATGGGAAAACCTACAGACCTTAGCAGTACGATATGCTAAACTGCTTTACGAATCCATTCACATAGTCTGTTACCTAGCGTGGTGCTGTTTGCAAAGCTCTATCATAAGAGCAATACATAAATATCTTCCAAGCTCATTATTAATGCAAACTATTCTGAAGGCAAAAGCAAAACAACATTTGGCAGCAAGAAGGCAGCCATTAAGACGTTTGGTCTGAAAACCTCAAAGTGATTTATAGAGTACCCAACCGACTTCCTTGTCTCTGTTTTTTTCCAGTCCGCTAATCATAAAAGTAATTTCGGGTACATTTCCCCAAAATATGGGTTTTACTGATATTGAATTGTAATTTTACCAGATGGCTGGTGTCAGCTTCTGGCAAAATGGTAGCGTGATTTCTTGGACTGAATCTCCAATTCAAATGCTGCAGAAGTGCAGCACAAACAGGCAGACACACAGAACAGCAGAGACAGCCAAAAAACAGGGTCAACTTAGAACACAGAGCAGAAAAGATGGACCAAAAAAAGGTCATCTTTAACTGAAGTGGGGGAATAGACCTTGAGGACAAACAGCAACTAAATTTAGTTGAATTTAAACCTGGTTTAGTTAAATTCAAATGGGAGGAAGGGGAGGAAATTAACATCAAATACTAAACTCTCCCCTACCTCAGAGCTGTTTGAGATAGACACCTCTAATGTGGAATGACAATACACGAACTGAAGGAAACACATATACTCTTTATACTGAAAAGCATTCTTATGGTTAAAAAGAAAAAGACAGCAGGATTGAAGCTGAGGAAAGTGAGAATCAAGAGCAGTGACTACTATTTAAGAACATTTGTATTTGAATGATTAAAAAAAGTTTAAAATAAATACCCCCTTTTCAAGCAGCTCTTATACTACCTCTAATCACCAAGAATAATCAACTCCCTTTACTCCCAAGAAGCTTCAAGGCACAGAATAGTATTTTCAAGCCTCTTAATAATGACTAATGAAGTAAAGGAGAAGCAATGCAGGTTATGCCATGAAAAGTGCAATCTCTTTATTCTGTTCTGATGCAGGCTTCTGCATCAGACTAACCTTCTAGAAAAGATTATCAGGTTATTGTAAAAGTAAAGAATACCCTACCAGAGATTAAATAGCCATTTATTAATTCGAACACTACACTTCTTTTTTTAAAAACTTTTTAAAATTCCCAGTCCTTCTATATTATTCCAACCATACAAGGAGATGACAGACAAGGGAAAAAGAATAAAACACCCAAGTCTTGCCAAGCTATCATCAACAACATTTTCTACCTCAAGATCCATAGAGAACAATGCTTATTCCAGGCTACTGCCAAAAATTTCTATTTTAATTTCCTGTTTTCAGTTGCCTATTCTTTTAAAAAAGTCTGAAGGATGATTATCTATAATATTCAGCTGTCATGTAGTCCTAATTGCTAGGAAAAAAATGAAGTCATTCTATCAGTACTGTTAAAGCAGCTGGGAGTAAAAGGCTGTAATATATTATGGACAAAGATAATTTCTTATTTGTGTTTAGTTCAGCAGAGTTATAAACTGAATTTCTGAGATAAGAAAAGGTAGCTGGGGATTACGTTGGGGTAGAAAGCATGCTTCATGCAAGCAACACAAGATATTAGCACTAGTGTATTTTACCATTTTGGTGGGAAAAAATACAGCTCAGCCTTATTCCTGTGAGGTTGCTCTAAAAGAACAAGGAGTAATATATATTTTATGAAGAATGCCTATCTGTCCACAGTCCCAACTCACATCTTATGAAATGTTCAGCTGTGTACACTCAATCAGACTTTGTGCAGTATCCGCTGGGCAATATTGTCTCCAGTCTGAATACCGTATTTTTCAAAGATGAACTCCGAATCATGTACTTCCTTCCAGAGCTAGTCAATGAACTCATTAAACTTTTTAAATTTGCATCAACACCTGATAAGGAGCCTCTGACCTTCACTTTTTTCCTTTTAATACAAGCAAGAAATACAAGAAGAAACAGAACAGCAGCATTTACCAGGCTTGCTGAAATCTGTTAATACATTGGTTTGTCTGCATTTTCAGCATCTTCAGCAGTTAGAAAGACGTAAGTAAAACAAGGTCACATACTACTAGAACACAGTAGAACAAATTCCCTTTCCTGGTGTCTCACTTAAAAGCAAAAAAAACAACTATGGTCTCCACATGGTATTAAAAAAAAAAGCAAATGCCTTCTTGTTAACCTCACGTCTCCAGAACTCTGCCTATGACACATTGGTTCCTAAGTGTTATGTTCTCTGTGTCACGGGGAAGCTTTCCGGCAGTAGATCTAAAATCTGACCTTGCAGAACAACAAGGCACTTGCTGACAAACAGCATGTGAGATTGTCAGGTTTGAAGGAAGATGATATCCCAACCTGTCTAAAAGAATCTGGCCCTGGCCCAAACAGACTCTTAGCAGGCTCCATGGGAGAAATGGAAATGGTTGCAATTATTATTATTGATTTAATGCCCTTAAAATGGCTCTCTGAGAATCTTGTTTCAGTAACTTTCAGCAGGGCATTTGCCTAACAGCCTACAGAGATCTTAATTTGCTTGACCAAACTATTTCTGGGACCAGGAAAGTAATTTTTTGTATCTGCACAACCAGAGGTGAAAGTAGGTGCGTAGATAAAAATGTAAGGTGGGCTACGACATTAATGTCAGGCAGGCATTCAAACTTTCTTTCAAATCCTATGAAGCCATCAACTCTAAGTATTCTATGTTTCTGCTCTATAGCACTTCCCTACTACAGAAAGGTGGTGTGAATACAAGCAGTAAAAAGAGCTGAGTCCAATGCAGGAAAGCACTGATATGGTGAACAAATAAATGATTTACCTGAACTACCAACTAAAAGAGATACTGATACAGCCTGTGCAAATATAAACAATCTTAAAATTTGAAATTGAGATCGTAATTTGAATGGATAAAAAACAGGTTGTAGACAGAGATCCTTTTTGGAGACTAATGTCATTTAAGATGCTGTTACTGCTCTGCCACAGGACATTTTCAGTGGAGGTTCACCGAAGTCAACTGAGTGCCCCCTAACCCATTCCAGACAAAATTAGGGAAGTCAACTTAAACTCACCAGTTTCCTTTAACTTATATGATGTTGATGGCACTGGACTAAGAATGACTGATGTGAACTGTTGTAAGGACAGCAGACCTTACACCCTTCCAGCAGAGAGCAGGTAACAGCTAGGGACCGAGTAACATCTTACACCACTGCAAAATAAATACCTACCCATAAACTTAAAGCTACACTCTTCAATAAAAGCAAGCTAGCATTATGGATCTAAACTTGATGGTTGTCAGAAGTCTCACTAAACCACCAGTCTGTCAGAGTTGGCACGCATCAGCCACCGTTTCTCATGCCTATGTGGAAAGGCATGCAGGGCTAGGACAGTTTCTTTGCAACAGTGAACCTGTCACACCATGGCAGCTGCAAAGAGGAAGAGGCCCTGATGTCATTGCCTTGATCCAACTTTACTGCAGGCCAGTCTATGTTCCTGACTTTTCAAGGGCATTGTCAGTGCAGATTCATGTAGGTGAAGAGTAATCACCACCCTTCCCAGACAGCAGTGCCGAACAGCATCAGCTGTATTGATCAAATACAGACTGCACTACTCCCCATCCAAACCTGGTGTCTGCCCTTGCTGCTACATCAGGTGTATAGCATTTTGCAAAGGTCAGCTGCTATGCTGATTTTGGAGACCAGCACATTTCTGAAGCAAGTAGATGAAGTTGCTCAGGCCCTAGTGAAGTGTGTGTTGATATTCAGAGGGAGAGACTTCTCAGATTGCTGGTAACAGGTGGAAATCCAAAGCAGCTGAGACAGTACAATCTGTGAGACAAGATGGTTTGTCTCCTATGTGCCACAGGGACCCACAACACAATAGGGAAGGGAGCCTGAAGAGTCGACCCAAGAGAACAGAGCTCTGGATGCACTGAACAGGCAAGGCATGTTTCTGGATTGGTTTTTTATTTTCTAACAGAGAAAGTTGTTCAAGAAAAAGACTTGTAAAATAACTGACTGATTTGAACCAAATTTTGAGGCCATTATCCAACTAATTCAGAACGTGCTTTTATCACTACTGTGTAAGAGTGATGTGTGGAACAGTCCAGCTGCTAACAGTTGTATTTCACTACAACTGTTTCTACTGATAGAACGCCAAATTGGATGACTTTCTGAATAATATATTGGCTGTCGGTAGCAACACCACAATCAAAATCAGGGCGTCTGTATTTGTCCTTACTGGAAAATCTGGCTGTTTAGGTTATGTCCTATAACAGGCATAGCTTGAAGCCTGCAAAATGGACCTTGCAGTTACCATTCTCACTGCAGCAGCCCAAAAAGGCTTTTAGTAACTGTGAGGCTCTCTCATTAAATAGCTCAACTTTTCAAAAGGTCCAGTCCTCCACTGAGGAAAACAGAATATAGTACAAACCATGCTGGCAATGTGAAGTCCAAATCATCCATTGTGGCCTTCAAGTCTGTGTCTATCTTAATTTTTTTTTTATAATCTACATGTGCGCTTCCATGTTCTCAGATGCAAGGCTGATTAACAAATGGTACCATTCTGTCCAAAGTTCAGAAATCACTTTTTGGTCACTAGGACATAGGAGTCAGCTATTTGCTCAATAGAAGCAATGATTAGGTATAAATTGTAAAATGGTACAAAAAATTACAGTTGAACTTTCTAAGGTATTTACATTTCCATTCCTATCATCTCAACACCTGGGAAATGTCTAGCAAATAAATTTTCTTTCTCCAACAAGAATCCTGGAGAGAAACTAGGCTCTAAGAAATGCTTTCATTTCCTAGTGACATTACTCATAGATTTTTATCAAAGCCTGGCAAGAACATATTTTCTTCTTCTAACAGTGCAGGGCTCATGTACTGAAATCCATTCCCACGGAGTTCATAGCCATTCTCAAAGTATTGCAGTTAACATGATAATGGCACCAATGGGGTCCACAGATCTGCACTTACTCCTCAGACACTAACGAGATATCTAGCGATATCTAGATCTAACATTTCCAAGAGATCTCATCTTCATGGGTGGGCATTGACCTGAAACCCCCAAGCTCTTTTAGGTGCTTCTGTTATCTTGTTTCAATATGTGAAATAACTACTTTGACACTGAGAGCACCAACTGTTTCAGGACCGTGGCTGTTCTCAGCAGCAGCTCCTGCACTCAATGTTGACTTCTCTGTTGAGGAACTGACTGTTTTAAAAGTAGTGGTCAGTCTAAAATTCTTTTTGGAACTTCTGGCCCAAAGCCACTTTTTACAGACTGTCCAAATCCAGTCTTGCATTCCTTGATTTTTGAGTCTGTGTGCGGGGAAAAAAAGGAAGCCTGCTGCACATCTGGCTTGGGAGGTGGAACTGTCCCAGAGAGCAACATCTGCCACGCTCAACACTAGGGCTCACCAGAAAGAAATCTTAACACAACAGATTTGGAGCTGTCCATTTTAAAGGACTTGTTACAAAGCAGACAGAAGGAGACAACTTAAAAATCTGATCCTAAGTGTATTCAGTCCCAGATGATAAATTTACAAGGCAGAACACATTCAGGAAACTTTTTCTGAAGAGTCGTAAGATCTGGAAAAGGCTCGACTCACAGTAGCAGGACAGCAGGCTGGAGATCACTAAGTCTTTCTGCCACTGGTGAAGGAAATGATGAGTCCTCCATCATTTATACCCCAACATGGAAGTATTAAGCAGCTCAGATGCAGGCACCATCCATCAACAAGAAACAGTTAGTAGAAATCACATTACCAATCTCAAGAAAGCATGAGATTTTTATGAGCTTGCACAGAAATTCTCCTAGTTATGCAACAGAACTTGGTGACATCTCTTTGAAAAATGAAAGAAAGCTTCAGCAGATTTTCCAGCAGGACTTTTTCAAAATATAACAAATCAACTTTAAAAGTCTGACAGCAGTTTTTTAACAGATATTTTTGAAAGATCATTTAGTTGGTCTTTTTCCTTTTTAGTTGTGCACATACAATTCCAGCAGGAACTGAAATATTAGCTGAACTTTTTATAGCCAGAGATATACTAGGACTAAAACAAGCATTATAGGGAAATCCTAGCTCACTGAATTAAGAGATAAAACCGCAACAGAGCACTCATATATTAAAAAAAAAGAAGTTTAGAATAGGTAAGGACTAGCAGCTAATAGAAAGCAAGTGCTCAGCAAGCTCCCCAGCACACTTACTCTGCACAAGATTTATTTTACTCTCCAAGTAGACTTCCTGACACATCAAAATAAGCTATTTAAAGAAACTTTCAGAAAGAATAGGAGTGTAGACAGACATGCATACACTCTTCCTGAGGCGTAGCTCAGCCTCCCACACCCAACCTGCTTATCACTGCATCCAGCCAGATCTCCTGGTGTACATGTGCACATAAGCATCACTAATCTGCTTCAGTCAGAATGAGCCAGGTTAGCTTACATGTTTAAATTCTCAGCTAAGGAGATTTGTTTTGCCTGAAACAGATTAGGAAGCACCCACACGAGCAGTTCCACAAACAGATTAGAGACACAATCAATCTCCTTCAGCAGGGGGACAGGACAGGCAGCACGCAGCTGTAACCTCCAATCAGCCCAGCTGAACCTGAACTGAATGCCCACTTCAGCCCAGAAACGTCCACCTGGGAAATTAGTAAGAGCCTACTTCAGATTCACAGTCTGTTCTCTTTCACAGCTTCCCTGTGTTGATAAGACCCATCAAAAGTGAACCAAGGATATCAACCCTAGTCTTACAAAGTAGCTGGCATCTACAGCCTATGAAGTTTGAGACATAACACACATCTCAGAAATCATAAGAACCGTACAAGTGATATTTAGAGACAAACTGCTACCACTTCTCTTATTTAAGCAGAGAACAAGCGGTAAATACAATTAAAATGTTAAATATTTTCCAAGGGAAAAAATTATTTTATTGTTATTTTTGTTTGAAAAAATAAATGAGGAAAAGATACTGGTTAACTGGAATCTCCAGAAAGATCCTATCTCACTACCCTAATTCGTGGGCTTCCTGCTTCTTTGGCAGTCACTTTCATAAGTGAGCATTCTAAGAAAGCCCATGTGCTGGTTTTAACTGGGATAGAATTAAATTTTTTCCATAGTAGCTTGTATGGGGCTATGTTTTGGATTTGGGCTGGAAAAAGGGTTGATAACACAGGGATGGTTTTGTTAATGCTG